>NC_053024.1:52948185-52990263 GCF_003073215.2 Triticum urartu
CTTTTATGTATGATTGGTTATCTTTGCAAGTCTCTTTGAATTATCAGTTTGGTTTGGCCTACTAGATTGATCTTTCTTGCAATGGGAGAAGTGCTTAGCTTTGGGTTCAATCTTGCGGTGTCCTTTCCCAGTGACAGTAGGGGCAGCAATGCACGTATTGTATTGTTGCCATCGAGGATAACAAGATGGGGTTTTCATCATATTGCATGAGCTTATCCCTGTACATCATGTCATCTTGCTTAAGGCGTTACTATGTTTTCATTAACTTAATACTCTAGATGCATGCTGGATAGCGGTCGATGAGTGGAGTAATAGTAGTAGATGCAGGCAGGAGTCGGTCTACTTGTCTCGGACGCGATGCCTATATACATGATCATACCTAGATATTCTCATAACTATGCTCAATTTTGTTAATTGCTCAACAGTAATTTGTTCACCCACCGTAGAATATTTATGCTCTCGAGAGAAGCCACTAGTGAAACCTATGGCCCCCGAGTCTGTCTTCATCATATTAATCTCCCAATACTTAGTTATTTCCTTTGCTTTTTTACTTTGCTTTTTATTTTACTTTGCATCTTTATCACAAAAATACCAAAAATATTATCTTATCATATCTATCAGATCTCACTCTCGTAAGTGGCCGTGTAGGGATTGACAACCCCTTATCGCGTTGGTTAAGAGGATTTATTTGTTTTGTGCAGGTACGAGGGACTGGCGCGTAGCCTCCTACTGGATTGATACCTTGGTTCTCAAAAACTGAGGGAAATACTTACGCTACTTTGCTGCATCATCCCCTCCTCTTCGGGGAAAACCAACGTAGTGCTCAAGAGGTAGTAGAAGGAAAGGGGGGCTGGCCCCCCTCCCAATTCGGATTGGGCTTGGGGGGGCGCCCCCTCTCTTGCTCCTTTCCCCTCCTTTCCACTAAAGCCCATTAAGGCCCATATACCTCCCGGGGGGTTCCGATAACCTCCCGGTGCTCCGGTATTATCCCGATCTCACCCGGAACTATTCCGGTATCCAAATATAGTCGTCCAATATATCGATCTTTACGTCTCGAACATTTCGAGACCCCTCGTCATGTCCATGATCACATCCGGGACTCCGAACTACCTTCGGTACATCAAAAACCATAAACTCATAATATAACCATCATCGAACTTTAAGCGTGCGGACCCTACGGGTTCGAGAACTATGTAGACATGACCGAGACACATCTCCGGTTAATAACTAATAGCGGAACCTTGATGCTCATATTGGCTCCTACATATTCTACGAAGATCTTTATCGGTCAAATCGCATAACAACATACGTTGTTCCCTTTGTCATCGGTATGTTACTTTCCCGAGATTCGATCGTCGGTATCTCAATACCTAGTTCAATCTCGTTACCGGCAAGTCTCTTTACTCATTACGTAACACATCATCCCGCAACTAACTCATTAGTTGCAATGCTTGCACTGCTTAAGTGATGTGTATTACCGAGTGGGCCCAGAGATACCTCTCCGACAATCGGAGTGACAAATCCTAATCTCGAAATACGCCAACCCAACAAGTACCTTCGGAGACACCTGTAGAGCACCTTTATAATCACCCAGTTACGTTGTGACGTTTGGTAGCACACAAAGTGTTCCTCCGTTAAACGGGAGTTGCATAATCTCATAGTCATAGGAACATGTATAAGTCATGAAGAAAGCAATAGCAACAAACTAAACGATAAAGTGCTAAGCTAACCGAATGGGTCAAGCCAATCACATCATTCTCCTAATGATGTGATCCTGTTAATCAAATGACAACTCTTTGTCTATGGCTAGGAAACATAACCATCTTTGATCAACAAGCTAGTCAAGTAGAGGCATACTAGTGATACTCTGTTTGTCTATGTATTCACACATGTATCATGTTTCCGGTTAATACAATTCTAGCATGAATAATAAACATTTATCATGATATAAGGAAATATAAATAACAACTTTATTATTGCCTCTAGGGCATATTTCCTTCAAATATAAGAACGTTTTTAACACTATACTAGTGTTAAAAACGTTCTTATATTTTGAGACGGAGGGAGTAGTTAAATAGATAGTGGTTGGAATCAGAACTTAGGAGGTATTGGGAGGCCACGTTTTGGAGATATTGGGTTAGTGAATTGTTTTAGTCCTACAAGGAACTGACCAATAGTCAATATCAACTTCCAGAATGTATGGCACCCCATCATCAAAATCGGCAATTTTCAAGAGCAACACAATATACCATATCATAGTCAGGGATATATGGTCTGTAGAAAAGCCTACTGACTTGTGCATTTTGGTACATATGTGCATCGGTGTAGTGAGGGGATGCCTGCGTGGGAGGAGGTATCGATAGCGTGGGGAGAGGAGTTTGAACCATCACAACGACAACAACAGATCCTCCTTTAATAGTAGAGATTGGTACATATGTGCATCAGTGTAGTGAGATTTATTTGTAGTGTAGCGCAGTAAGATAGAGCCATGCTAGGGGTTGTTTCAGGCCCTAAATTCGAATCATCTGTCGGCTGAAAGACCACAATGGTTTAAGAGAAACCACTTAGGATGGTCCTTATCAAGTCAAATCCCAGAATAAAAAACATGTTCAATTTTCCAATGTCATATGTTAAGTTTTGTCTAGGATACACAGATTTACCTCTCGCAAGCTCTATACAGGAATACAAACTGACAAATATTACTTGCAATATTACTGATCAGCAAATTGTTCACAATCAAGAATCAAGTAACTAAGCAAATATATGGAAGCTATAAAATGAAGGACAACAGAATGAATGGCTGGTACCATACCAGGAGTGTAGAAGCTCATGTAAGGTGAAACAGAATATATAGTAGACGAGCCCTGCTCCGGTGCTCCCCCCTAACCTAATTTCGGAGGGGTATTTTTGTCCCCGCGAATTTTTTTTCCTGGCCCGCCGCAGCCCAGATCCAAGCCCTGTCTAGCCTTGTATAACCCAGACCGTATACGTACAGTACCCTGGTCCGAAAAAAAACATAGATACGACCCCACGTCCACGTAAGACCTGCCGATTCCAATCATTCACGCGAGCAGCTCCATTAATCTCGCGAGCATTGACGCAGCTCCATAAGTAGTAGATCTCCACCGGCGGCTATCTCGTCGCCGGCGATCTCGTCGGACAGCGGGCGCGACAACGTCGTGAATCTCCAACGATCACGCACAGGTACGGCATCCCGCGTCCCCCCTCTAGTCTCGCTCGCGGCAACATCGAACGAACTACCGCCGCGCCAGTGGTAGTGGTTAACCTAGCTACCCGGCGGCGCATGCGATCATGGATTTTGTTCCGGTAGTGCTGCTCCTCGTGATCTGGGTTCACATAGCGTCGGTTGCCGTCGGCTGTGCGCACCACCAGTATCGTTATTTGATGTGGCGGCTAACCTAGGTATCCGGCGGCAGAGGTAATCACAGATCTAGCTAGGTTTTGAGATCGTGCAGTTCCTCGCGATTGAAAGTGATCACGACGGGTGCCGTGGCCATCTTCCTTACTAAGTTTGGCAGATCTGAATGGCCTCGGTTGCGGTTGTTTACATAACATCTGTGATCGTGTGTTATGTGTTTTATATTTCATCATTGATAATGTTTGCACATGTGATGATACATATTATTTGTTGTAGGAAATCGTAGAAGAGGAGTTAACTGATATCATGGTAGACATGGAGTATGGAGAACTGATGAAAGACTGGATAGAAGATTGGTCAGATGATGAAAATTTAGATTGTGAAGATCGGTCAGAGAATGGGAACGAATGGGACGATCTTAATGTGAGTGGCATTGTCATGTTGTAATTTTTTGGTGGCATCCGACAACATTAATTCTTTGTGTTGAAAATTTATAGATCAATGAGCTTGATGATGATCAGGCAAACAACTCGGAGCTCTCGAATGAAGATTACATTAGTCAGGTACGTAAGTGAAAAAATTTGTTGGCATGCAAATCGAATTTCTTCTGGAATATTATATGATAAGTAATTATGTATTTGTGTTGTATTATTCAGTTCATTTCCGAATGTCATAATGCGCACGACTATTACGGTGAATCCGACGCGGAGACATGCCTTAACGACGAATCATTGGATGCACCTGGTTCTGGGGAGTCCGAGTCGTCTGTCATCATGAGTGAGGTATGTGTGTAATCAATGTTCTATGGAAGTAAGTAATGTTAAACCATAGAAATCTATTTTCATGGCTGTGGTTTGATTGTGTAGGTGACACAAGATGATGGTGCAAAGAATGTCCAAGATACTGCCAGTGCAGATGATAAGAGGGATATGTTCATGCAGATAATGGTAATGACCTTTACGTCTCACGATGTTGCTTATGATTTCTACAACAGCTATGCTAGAGATAATGATTTCAGCATTAGAAAGAATAAGGTCAAGTATAGAAAAACAGAGTCACGTCATATGCGTTATAGGCGGTTTGTTTGTTCAAGACAAGGGAAACGTGACAGCAAGTTGCTAACCGAGGAAGGACACAGCCGTAGGCTCAGACCCGAGACACGCTGCTTTTGCGAAGCGCACCTGACCGTCAAGCTTGACCAAAAGCGTGGGGTTTGGTATGTTGAAAGTTTTGAGGAAAAGCATAGCCATATGTTGGCAGGAACGGACGAGGTACCTTTTCTTTGGTCCCACAGAAAAATCAAAGAGTACCAGAAGCATGAGATAATATCCATGGGAGCTGCAGGAATTAGAATTCACGACATGATGGATTGCTTCATCAGCAAGCATGTATGGTACGGCGGTGTTGGTTTTACCAGGCGTGAAATATACAACCTTTGCGCCAAGGAGAAGAGGAAGCTGCTTTCAAAAGGTGATGCTGCCACAGCCATAGGCATCATGGCTAGTAGGAAACAGAGGGATCCTAGCTTCTTTTTCGAGTACAGGCTAGATAAGGAAGGACATTTGAATAGGATGTTCTAGTGCGACTCCCAGTCTCGTCATGACTATGAGGACTTCGGCGACGTGCTTGTATTTGACAGCACGTACAAGATGAACCGCTATGGTATGCCATTCATACCTTTTGTTGGTCTTAACAATCACCGGAAGACCATTGTTTTTGGTTGTGCCATAGTTTCGGACGAGACGGAGGAGACATACGTGTGGCTTCTGCAGACGTTTTTGAGGTCCATGTGTCAAAAGATGCCTAAGAGTGT
This sequence comes from Triticum urartu, assembly GCF_003073215.2. Classification (NCBI taxonomy): domain Eukaryota; kingdom Viridiplantae; phylum Streptophyta; class Magnoliopsida; order Poales; family Poaceae; genus Triticum; species Triticum urartu. The sequence goes on from NC_053024.1 coordinate 52,953,378, forward strand.
AATCACAGACGCCGACGCTGCAATGATCAAGGAAATTCGCGAAGTCTTGCCAGACGTGTGGCACCGTATATGTACGTGGCACATAGAGAAAAATATGAAGATTCACCTCAGTCACAAGTCCTTGAAGGAGTTTTGAACTCTTCTGTACTACAGCACGTCCACGGCAACGTTTGAGGAGAGATGGCACGCATTTTCCAAAAAATGGCAGTCAGAAAAAACTGTAACATGGTTGAGGAGGATGTATAAGAAGAGAAGACTGTGGGCCGCAGCATATCTAACAGAGGGGTTTTGGCTTGGCATGAAAAGCAACCAGTGGAGTGAAAGCCTGAACTCATGCCTTCACCTCCACCTAGACGTTGAAATGACCCTGGTGGATATGATTTTGCACTATGAGAACGCCATTGTGCGTATCCGTGAAAACGAGGCGCGAGATGACTGCACGGCCTCACAGAGTTTACCGGTGCCAGTTACTAGCTCGAGGGAACTTGAGATAGCTGCTTCTCACGTCTTCACTCCAGCAAACTTCTATATGTTGCAGGATGATCTTAGAAAAATTGACGGCATGGAGATTGTAGAAATTAAGCTGGGAGACGGATCACAGCAGTACATCGTGGCCTGGAAGAATAACCGGAAGCGCCGTTTTTGGGTGGAGTATACACCAGTAAATTCCGCAGAAACTATAAGGTGCAGCTGCAGATGAATGATTCGAAAGGGTCTACCTTGCAAGCACATATTCCATGTACTGAAGCACTTGAACATATCTGAAATACCAAAGTGTTTAGTTCTTATTCGGTTCACGAAAGAAGCAAGGTTGGGACTGCCCGCGAGGCGCACAAGCGATCTGTTGGGATTTGGTTGGACTGGGGCCGGGGAAAGAATGAAATATAGCCAGGTCAGTGTGTTAGCATCTGAAGCTATGCATGCGGCATGCAAACACCCTGCTTTATGGGATCAGTTACAGGAGAGTTTGAAGGCTGTGATAGCTAAGAGTCATGAGTATGATCTGCTAGAGGAAAATTTGTTGAAGCAAACAAATGACATCAATAAGTGTGCAGTTGAATATGTGGACGATGGTGAAGGCAACATGATTGAGGTTAAAGATCCTATGAAATTGTCAAGCAAAGGTGCAACAAAGGCAGATGAGAGCCGCCCTGTCTCGAAAAATGGTAGACCACTCTCTTTTGATGAGTTGAAAACCCGGTGCGGCGCTTGCAAATTGGTAGGACACACTAGACATAGCAAGAAACGCAAACTAAATGAGAAGTAAGTGTTTGTATGCATTGTGGATTATTAAAGTTTGTATCATTCATTAACTTAGCTTGTCTTCTATCAGGTGCAGAAAAGTGGAGAAGGAACAAGAGTAGAACACTTGCTTCAAATATTTACTGTGTTAATCGGCCGGCTCATACTTGGAGGCTTTGGCCCCCTGATTGTATCCTTAGTGTATTAGCAGATGAGATCCCAGTCTTTGTTTAAATAAAGTAAGATGTTTCCCTGTAAACAAAAATCAAAAAAATATTTACTGTGTAATGACCGGGGCGGGAGGTAGAAAGAATATTATTGTACGTTTCCCCTGCCCACGTCCTAAATGCCATTAAATAAGTAACGGTACCACTCTCCTCCCCACCACACACTCACCCACCTCCCACGGGCGCCGGTTCGAACTCCCCTCTTATCCCCACCTACAGTAGATCGAGAATACCCTCGCCGGCGACCGCTGCAACCGCCTCCATGGAGAGAAGCCTCGGCTGGCAGAGAGCGATGGTGGACCTCGTCGGCGATGACGAGGGGTGGCGCGCGCAGTTGACGGAGGTGTGCGGCTGGTTCCCCAGCACGGAGATGTTGGTCAACCACGTGTGTGGCCTCGTCAAAGTCCTCACCGACGCTGAGAAGAAGCGCGCCTTCCCCTATGGCCGCGGCATCCTGCCGGCTGTCCTACTCGTGTGGGCCATGTGAGAGGCCACGCTGAGCGACTCCCCTGTTCAGCGCGCAAGGTGATGGATGTACCGCTCCACCACCATGACGCTGCAGCTAGATTCAGCACGCGTCGTGTCAAGGGCGGGCCGCATCGACGTCGAGCTCGCTGTCCCTGCGCTCGTCACCCCGGACTACCAGGTCCGCCATGTTTCGAAGCCAGTGCTGCCGTTCGGCTCTGACGTCGTGGAGGACGACGTGGAGGAGGTACTGGTCATCCCTGATGAGCATGAGGAGGGCGAGGAGGACTCTGTGCAGATGGTAGCGTCGGTCGCCGTCGAGGGTGGCAAGACAATGCCCATCGACGTCGAGCTCCTTCCCCTCCTCCCTAACATAGTGAAGGTGGAAGCAGAGGAGGTGGCTCAGGATCAGGTGGCGCGGCTGTCCAACAGAACGGTGGTCAAGCAGAAGGCTTCTCCATGTGTGGTGCGCCGCTCACGCCGCCTCAAATTTCTGAAGAAGTGAAGATGGGCACATTTGCTGAAGGAGGAGGAAGTTGCTGGTTATATTAAGTTAGGTATGCTGTTATATGTTTCAGCATATAAGTTAACATTATTTTGGGTTTGATGTTGGTTAGGTATGCTTTTATATGTAAGCATATAAGTTATGCAATCGGTACGGTTTGATCGGGTTCTTTGTGGCTGAAGAACTGAATATCTACTGCTCACCCTAAGTGCCAAGTTCAGTTAAATTTCTGATTATTGAATAGGTATTGTTGCTTTGCTTCAGTGTTGCATGGAAGCTGCTAGATGTTGCTCCTATGTTGCAACAAGACAATGAACTAGTCTGCTACATAAATCAGTAGTGTTGCTAGGTGATGTGCCCATGTGCATCACATACCAAATATAGAACATGCCAAAAGTGCATTGTCTATCAAATACAGGACATGCCAAAAGTGCATTATCTGCCAAATATAGAACATGCCAAATGTGCACTGTCTACCAATCATGATGGCCCCATGTTATTTATGCTGCAATCTCTGTTACACTTTGCCCATAAACTGAATAGCAAATAATTCAGCATCATTTCATCATGTCAATTACAATGATGTTAATAACTTTATGAACAATCTACTTGCTAACTATGACAGCAATCATTATGGCAAGCAGGCCAAGATACAGAAGACCTCCAAATCCTAAAATCCTATCCCTATAGAGCAATATCTCCTTGTGCATCTTAACCATTGCCCTCTTTTCTTTCTCATTCCTTTTAATTTCAGCTTCATATTCTGTAATCTTAGTCTCCAGTTTCTTGTTCTTCACGGCAAGATACTTAATGACTGACTTTGCTTTGCTATCCCACTCCCCATCAACCCATTCAACATACTCAGAAGTGATATCATCCTAAATAAATCATGAGCAATTCAAGTCATTTTATAACTGAACTTGTTGCTGCAAGCGTTAAACACTGAACTTTTTTGCAGCTTGACCGCAATAGCGGTACTAGTTTGAAGATCATGGTCGGTAGACTAACCTGAAACACACATCCCCCGAGTGCGCTGCCAAAATTGTCTGCATCTATGCAGACACAGCCACTAGGAGTTTCCTGATGACCACATAGATGAAGCTTGTCATGGCCACAGGTGATGAATTATGGGCGATAATGCTGGGATGTAAAGAACAGCGGTAAAGAACTTACCTTTTTGCCACCAAAGTGTAGCACTGAAGAAACCCTAGCCGTGGGTTCTCCCGGCCCGCCACCGCCCACGAAATCCCCGTCCCCTGTTCCACTAGATCCGCCGCCACTGCCTCCTGTGCCACTGAATCCGGCCCACCTACTTGCAGGACCCAGGGTTCGACCTAACTTGCAGTCGCCATAGCTCTTCTCGCCGCCGTCGCCGCCCGACGCCCAGCTCGCTGTCATGCTTTCACCGTCGAGATTTGGATGCGCAAATAGAGAGGGAGGGCTAGGGATTTGGAAAGCGAAACGAGAAAAGCGGAAAGATCGATGTGAACCTGGCAAAATGGGCTGGTGTAGCGCTGCCGGGAAGATAGCCCGCCTGTGGGGCCCCTCGCGTGGTTAGATGGGCCATGCCTGGCATTATGATGAGGACAAAAAGTTAATTATACATATAATTAAAAAACGACGGGTTTGTAAAACAAACTAGAAAAACATGATGCCTGATAACACGCGATAGAGCCAACGAGCTGACATGACTTTGATGAGTGTAATATTACATTATGGCTCGATATCTTTACTTATCTACCATGACTACTTTTCATAATAATGTGATGAGGGGGAATTACTAGGAGATTATGCAAGATGATGACATGCACATAGCTAAGGCAGAATGCTAAGCTTGGTAGAGTTTTAAAAAAAGTTAAGATTGTGAAAATTTTAATATGAAACTTACGAGAGCAGTTGAAGAGAAAAATAGACTATTATAAAAAATTGGAGAAGGAGAAAAATATTAATCAAGAACACTTGATAAGTGAAGCCATGAAAAATACAATTATAAAAAATTGGAGAAGGAGAAAAATATTAAGCAAGAACAATTGATAAGTGAAGCCAAAACTTTATTGGTACGACCAAATTGTCTTCTCCGAGCGAATTTTATGACCGAATTGTCTTGTACGAGCGAATTGTCTGACAGACAAAATACACATGCATGTGCCCTGTTTATTACATAAAAATGATAGAACCCCTAAGATAATCATGCCGTCGAAACCTTCGACCAGACTAAATCCAAACCACTAAAACTTCAATCTTGCATGCCGCATGAATTCTTCAGGCGCGTTTTGCTTGCGATTTCGCGAATTTTGTTCTTCACACACTCCATCGAGTTTGAAGGTGACATAATCAACTCTGCGACGAAACGTCCTCTCCTTGCGTTAACGGTGGCATGCAAAAAATGACATAAAGGTTGCATGAACCGAAGTTGCTACACCACCATAGTAGCTAGTCTACAAACGAAAATAATAGCATACCTGTGTAAATTTGCGGGTGATTTTGTCCCCGTCCCAATGTTCTAGACATTCTGTGACAAAAAGGCCACAAGAGTTCCTGGTACATATGCAAACATTAGCGGTGGGCAATACAAACATGTGTGTTGTTGTTTGATTGTGCATGGTGTCCTGTTAACTCACCCATCCTCTTGCTGGGGTATGTCATACTCCTTGATATGCCACTTACTTACGTCTGGATATTTCCCTGGTGTAATAAGATTTGCCTGACGCATATCGTGTGCTATAGCCATTCGCTATAAAGAGGATAGTGTTAAAGATCAATCATAAACAATATGTAAGAGCAATGGTACAAATGTTGGTTACATTACCAGTGCTTTAACAGTCCTCTCAGTCAGGTCCAAAGGATAGAGCGAATCGAGAGCTTGGAATTCTTTCTTGATCATGTGCATGACCATGGTCATCCAGTGGCTATTGTCGATATTCAACACGATATACGTCTACAGTGCAAAAAACCATTACGGATCAAAAGAAATACTTGATGAAATATCATGTAGTGAAGAATCACAAACATTACGTACCTTATCACGCACAGTATACTCTTTCGTGACTCTATTAACTGCCCCAGCTTTGGTCAGAGCACTATCCATGTTGCAGCTCGATGGCAATGGATCGTCATGTGCGATAGCACAATCTACAAGGAATTTGGACCTCCACGCTGGACAGAGGTAACGATCATGACCAACACGCAGCTCCAAATGTCCCATATAAGCATCAATAACCTGCATAGGATATCAGCGCATTACATGTTGAGAGTTGAGACATAGATTTTTGAGCATCTTATAAAGAGGACATGCAAGTAGTACTTACATCGTCCGACAGCCATCTATGAGATAGTACCAGTAGAATCCTTTCGGAAGTTAGAGTTATGCCACGGCCTTCACTATAGTAAATTTTTTTGTTCTTGTTCTTCTCAGTGCTAGCAGCTAACTTCACAAATGAAACAGCTGCATCAATTATTTCCGGCGTCAACTCATCTGCCACATCCTCCGGCACATTATTGTTTGAAAATAGAGCTGCATGAAATAATATGAACGTCAACAATGGTGATCATATGCATTGGTAGTAAATAAAAAAATTAAGAATGTTAGTTACGAGACCTCTAGTAGCAGTACTAGTACAAGAGGTTCTCTGACCATGGCTAGTACGCCTGCCGGGCTTGTCAAGTGCGTAGGGGGAATCAAATTTCTTGGGAACGGTCTGCTTCCTCTTACCGGACATAACCTCCTCATCCTTATCGATTGTTCCACCTTTTTTTCCATTCGCCCTAGCCATGAACTTGCCGACAGAAGATGGACAAATGTCTATGTCCGATGAAGGTGCTTGAGTAGAAGTACCAACCACCCAAGGGTTTTCCGGTGTACCCCCACATACATCATTACGCTTAATAGGTGAAGCTTCCTTGTGTCCTTTCAGCTTCGATGGGGTTTTCTGTTTCGCAAACTAAATCGTGTGAACATTTCTGGACGAAAAAAATTAAACGAGAAAATTATAGACAGAAAGATAAATACATAGTACCTCAGGTACGGTTTTATGGTCGGGAAGCACTTCAGGCTGCATCATGTCAATGATCGGCTCTCCATCACTGTCCATGTCTTCCTTGTACACGAATTCCTTCTTTTCATATGGACCATTCTCGAACGAATCCACTTCGTCCGGATCATTCTCCGCGGTGGCATGGCAGCAGTCGGCTTGTACATGACACCTTCTTTGTTCAACTTCTCCAACAACCTCTGCAATAGAAATATAAACTTAGTAATGGTAGGATGGTTTAAAACAGGAAAGATATTGTAAAGTATAAAGTTTGGGTGTGATACCTCAGCTACTTGATCAGGGATTTGCCTCATCTCGGTGTGTATGAAGTCCATGCACCGCTTCATTAGAAGCTCCATCAAATCTTCTGACAATGCGGCTGACGTCGACTTCTTTGCGTTTCCAGTTGCAGGCTTGGTTTTTGGCTTCATGGTAGGCGCATTATTTGGGATGTTGGGCTCCTGAGCCCTATACTCCTAGGTGATATTATTTTCGATCTGCATGCGATATTGAAGTACATGTGATGAATAAAAAATAAATAGTATTAAGTTACAAAACATTTAATAAAGACGAAACACAATGACTTACCCTTACGTTACCACGGCCGCGCCCATTATCATAGTCGAACCTATCTCTCCTAGTGGCTGCGCCTTCTGTCCAGTTCCTCATAAGAGGTTGTATGGACAAGTTGGGATTATAGGCGCATTCGCCTTCAACCGGTTGCACCTTCTCCCAGTACAAGTACTACAAAAAAATATAAGGATTTAGAGTTAGTAAAATACATCACATAAAATTTGCAATGATATGATAACTGACATTATGCAACAGGTCTGATATGTGTACCTGCAAGAGAGCCAAATTTCCTTTCGGCCATTGGTGGAGGTGTTTGCCTTTCTTCACTATGCGAAGGCAATCAAGGAGAACACGCATGGTGAAGGCATTCCAGTTAATCTTTGAAATACGTTTCACATCGTAGACCAAAGCATAGTACTGCTTTGGCACAATCTTGCTCAACATGGGAGCAATAATTGTTCCTAACAGGACCAGCACTACTTTGCGAAGGAAATCGTCATCAGTGGCTTTACTTTTAATTATGTCCTCAATGAGATTATCTATCACTATGTTTTCTGACGTCTTACTGAGAAATTGTGGCGGCACCCGCTCCTTCATGTCCTCGCCTTCTTCAGTCAGAATGTCCGAAGCGGACAGTCCTTGGTTCTCGAGGTTAAAGATGCACTCGACGTCGACCGCACCGAGAGTCACCACCCCAACCTGCTCTTGTATAATGAATCTGCCCGTGCTGGCCTGAAAATTCTCAATCATATACCTAATCAGTAGGGTACGCATCTTAATAGATGGTATTTGCAGCATGCTGCGCAACGATGTATCAGCCAGTCTAGCGCGTTGACCGCTCGATAGATCTGCAACAAGCTTGCACCATTTCTCAACTGCGCATACTATTTCTCCATTCAACTCGTCCATCATGTTGAAAGAAAATATATAACTTCGTGACATTAGCTAACACTAAAGCAAAAATATAAAACTTTCTGGCAGTAGCTAACACTAATGCAAAAATAACACTAATGGAAATACAATACTATCACCATGTATACTGCAGCATGCAGCCAAGTGTGTGCTGACATGAGGCAATAAAAAATAACTACAATTGGTAATTGAATTTACTTGCATCTGATCAAGTTCTTTGAGTATCATTTAAATTATATAATCAATAAATTTAATATGGTAAACTGTTACTTATTCGTCTGGTTGTCTTACTAACAGGGTGACAAATTGTTCACCTGTAAATAAACTAGAGTCCATAGCAATGGTACCTATTTGAGGTTCATCAACATCTAATGTTAATAACTCTTTAATGTTCTATGTGCACAACAATATAATTGAATCGTGTGACAAAAATATATTTGGATCTTGTGAAAACAAATGTATTGCATCATGCTTCTCAAGAAACAACATCTTATTCTACCATGCTATGAAAGAACCAAAGAATGATTTCATCTACGCCATCTGGTCAGAACGCATCTAGTCCAGTTCATACTAGTTGAAAATATGTGGTAAACCTAAGTCCATCAAAGCAACGAGACGGAGGAAGTAGCTTGCTATGAAAGCGCGAGGGAAGGAGGACAATTTACTTGATCGGTCGACGAAGATGAAAGAAGTCAGCGATGCGTTCTCGACGTAGTTCGTCGAGATCGGCCTGCACGTGCAGACGACCTTGATCTTCTCGGGGTTTTTGTGGCATGTGGGATGCGGCGGACGGAGCTGTCGACGCCTCGCCGGCAGGAGTCAATCTAGTCGACGACATGTGCGAGGAGGAGTAGATTATATACGAGGTCGACGCCTAGGTCGTCATAACTTCCCTATGGCCAATCTCGCGATCTATATTTTCCTCCGTTGAAGCGAGGCTGAACGTGGTCCTCAATCGTAGGGATTAGGAACATATGGATTAGCACGATCCCAGAATTGTGTAACAGAACGGCAACTACTCCCGTGATCGACGTGCGTGTGATCGACGTGCATGGAAAGCGCAGCATTGTGGGCTCCACAATATGGATCCGACACTTATTTGTGGTCTGGGCCGGCCCACCTAACTGCATTGTTTCTTCCCTCAAAATAAATATCATTGGTTCATCCGTAAAAAAAACTATTTGTGACATGTATTAGTTATTGTATACTTGTATATGTTCAATAATATTTATAGTATCTCTATCATTTCTACAATATTATACATGCATCGAGTGTTTGGGATCATTTCATGAGATCGTAGGTTACGCATAAACCACTTTCAGACCTGCCCTCCGGACACAAAACGCACGTTGCGTCACGTGGGGGCAGTGTTGTAGGGTTTTCTCGCAAGAAAACCCTAGAAATTGCATCGAGTGTCGCAAATGAACGGTACTTGTCACGCATGCAAGCCATGGTCATCATAGGGTATGCATGTAGTTTGGGATCATTTGGTGGGACCATCAAGGAAAGCCAATTTCAGACCTGACCTCCGGCAGACCTGAATGGTCCTGCTTGTACATGGTGCATGTGGAAGCATGCATGAGATGACCTCAGGTATTTTTATCAAACACATCTTTTTGAATATGTATATTTTCTTTTCTTCTAAATTTATATTTAATTCCTTCACACTTTGATGATGGAATATTTGCTCTGTAATTGCAACATAGGTTCAAATGATGGAACATTTGACCTTTTTGCTTATTCAAATTATGAGTTGGTGGAATGTGTGAGGATGAACAATTATCAGTAACTTTACTAAACCCCATGTACTATAATTCATGACAGCCATTTTGGAACATTGCGACATTCAATATTTGGTATAATTGGCACATGGGCACAGCATGTTGCACTTGCCCACAACATAGACAAGTGTTGCAGCATGTCTCAAGCAACACTGAAGCGCCATTTGTTTTTTTCGCACCATCGAAACAACAACTAAACATGAAGGAAGCATTCACCACCATTAAAGATAAGGCCACACATATATAGATTGCATTCTAATAGGTAGCAGGCAGTTCACAACAGATCCAGTTCAACCACACAATACATTACATTACATTACATTAATATATCAAGTTTTCTCACAGCTCAGACCCAGATGCAGCTTTCCCAAAAGTAAAACATCATCAAATATACTGATGATGAGTACGGCTTCCAGCTTCCGATGATCAGCATGATGTACGACTACAGGTCAGGGTTTCTCAGGACCTTCAGGAGCGCCTTATGCTGACCAATGGTCCTGTAGTCATGACTGGAGATCGATGTAGCCCGGCAATGTTCCATCAGATGCTCCAATAACCCAGACCTGGGCTTGGGCTTGCTGCAGTAGGGGCACCGGTACTTTTCATTCCTCCAGTTGTAGTACTTGGCAGGTCCTTGGGCCCTGATCTTCAACACCTCCTTCTCTTCAAAGGACTCGAAGTTCCCCTCGACCACATCATCTCCAGATTCATACTGCACAAATTAATGACTGACATTAATACATTATGCATTCAAAAACTATAAACACATAATACTAACTCAATGCAGAAATAACATTTGAACTAGGCCTTACCTCGTACGGCTCATCTTCATCAGACTCATATGGGTAGAACCCAGTCTTGTCCCACTTCCTCTTGTTGCCCACAAGATCCTCCTCCTCCTGCTATATTGTCAAACAAGCACATCAATTACAATGAATTGAATTGCAGTTCACAGAATGTCATTACAAACAAAATTGTGAATGTGAACCACATTGGTATGTTGCAAGTGACCAAATGCTTTCCTTATAAATACAGAATCTAAGCAATCAATCAACAGACAAATGATGTCCTTCATAAATGCTAATGAAAATGCAAGCTGGATTCTTGACATTCCCTGGATAAACCCAACACTTTACTTTTGAGGGAATTACCCCCCCCCCCCACACACACACACTACTTAATGGAAACATATAGTATATTTTGTTGCTAGGATCCTGCATTGGAATGTTTACTTCACACTTTACATATAGTATATACTAATTACAGAAGCCAACTACAAATTTTAATATGCACAAATTACTGTTTTTGGGACAATGCAGCAAAGCTCCTACACATATTAACATAATGCAGTAGTTAATTAGGTACAACTTCAACTATAAATGCATACATCTCCAACAAACATCTAAAATTTCATTACTTACCTAAACAACAACAAATTATAATATAGATGAATCTTGTATCATCTAAATCAATTCATTGGCACATCTTAATTAATGCATTCTAAATCAAATATGTTTCCATCCAGTATCATTGAACCATAGATCAAATCAAATAATCATAAATGTGAGCAGCATTGAACTACAGATCTAATAATCATATGACGTCTATCTGACCTTAAATTCCCCCTTAAATAAGGTATTCATCCTCATACTAATTAAATTCTAACAAGCAAAAATTCAACTACTAATCTAATAAGCATCTGAAAAAACCCCAAGATGCTTTTATCTCTGAAGCAACGGCATTGCAGAGGATGTTCAATGCTGTCAACATCTCTGAAGCAACGACAAAATTCCTCTACTAACCCAAAGTAAATAAGCATAGACTGCCCCTTCCCCTCTACCACGCTTCCCCTCTCCTTCAGAAGCCCCAATCCAGCATAAAATAATCCATCCCTTGAGAAGCTCTTTTTGATTAACATGACAACACCCAGTACATGAGCACATCCTTCACTATATTTACAACCAAACTAATGCACCATCTAATCACCTCACGTAGAAAATTTCCAAAAACACAAGGCCATGCACAACCCATCTCATAGCCTCTGCCTGACAGGCATCAATCAAGCATCAAATAACTGCAACTATGACAACATGCATCAATCAAGCATCTAAGAATTGCAACTATGATAGCCATAATCCCTAGAACTAAGCATCCATTTAATTAATCATCAAGCCAAAGAACTAAAGCAGGCACCAACCCAAACCAATACAGAAGTATATATTTGACTCCAAACACCTAAAGAATTGCAAAAATTCCAGTACTAATCTAATAAGCATATGAAAAAAACCCATCCCTCAATCTGGCTACTTCTAACCTAATCTAATAATCATATGTGGTCCACCATTCTTGCACAAATCAAATACAGGAAAACCCTAATGCAGAGAAAACCCTACCTCCAACAAATCTAACCAAGCAAAGTTCTAGCCACAAACCCTACAATCTAAAAACTACCAACTAAAAGTTAGCCGCAGATACCTTCTGCTCCGCTTCCTCCTCGCCGGAGCCGGCCTCCACCTTCTCCACCTTCTGCGCCTCGCCAGAGCCCGCCTCCACCTTCTGCGCCTCGCCAGAGCCCGCCTCCACCTTCTACGCCTCGCCGGAGTTGGCCAGAGCGGGCGCATCTGGCTGGACCGCGCCGCTGCGGCCCGCCCCCGCCTTCTCCAGATCTCCAGCGGAGGGAGCACCGCGCTGGACGGCGGCACGCCCCCTCACAAAGGTGCCCGCAGCGATCTGCCGCGCCTGCTCCACCAGATCTGCGCCCCAATCGGGGCGCTCGCCTCCTACGTCCGCCATTGCGATGGAGAGGATGCGGTGAGGGAGACGAGGAGGTTGGAGAGGAGAGGGAGTGGGGAGTGGAGAGAGGGAGACGATGCGGCGGGGGGAAATGGTGGGCGATGCGGCCGGAGGTGGTTGCCGTCCACATTTATATGATGGGACAGTTTTGGCAACTACCCGTGACACGTGCTACCCCATGCGCGGGCAGCTTCTTTTTTTTGCCGGGGGGGGGGGGGGGGGGGGCGGGCGCGGGCGGCTTCACGCGTGCACGAAAGGCCGCCGTATACGGACGGGCATACGATCTAACCGGGCCCGTACGGGCCTCCCAGGGCTCCTCAACGGCTATACGCGGGGGCAACAAAGACGATCGTGCCCCTCGTTATGAACAGTTTTTGGTTCATCCTGGCCGTCGATGTGTTTTCCCACCCCGCGTTCAGCCCAGGGGGGGAGCACCGGAGCAGAAACGATAGTAGACCCCAGGTTCTTGAACCCTCTTCACCGGTCGAAAACTTGAGCTCAATCATCAATAAGCCAACATTTATGGTGCAGAAGATGACATCCACACCTTCTGCGAAGCCAACCCCATGTGCTCCATTGCTGTCGTAGGGATTGGCCATGTACATGCTTTTCTCCAGGTCAATGACCATACATTGTACCCATTTTGCAGCTCTCTTCACCTTCCTTAACCAGAGATGCAGTCCTTAATGCCAGCAAGCCCCAGTGTAACTGTCCTCTTTGTGGCTTTGCCATCGACAACTCCAGACGTTAGGGACAAAGGCTCCTGTCCGCGTCTCCACCTCTAATCTTCTTTGCTGGACCATCAGCTTCAGCCTCTTCTTCTAAAAAACAGTACAACTATGGGTTAAATAACTGAGAGATGCTTCTATTATGCTATCTTCAGTGTTACAAATTTTATTTTTCAAATCAATTATTTAAGCATCTCGTTTCAGCATGGCTCCATGTATACATCGTGCGTTGCTGCTACTTAAGAATTATTATTATTCTAATATTCAGATAATCAGAAGTTGCACATCCATCAGCCGGATACACGACAGAATGTAGATGTCCTATGCTAATTTGTTAGCATCCAGTATACATGTCATTTTTTTCCGAAAGAATTTTGCGTCTTCTTTGCCTACAGCCGGACCATATACTAAATAAATATTGGATAATCAATTAAATCATTCTTTTGGACACCTGAGGTATACTAAAGCACAATTGCTAACTGGGAATAATATCCTGCAAGCGACACACAGAACTGTTGGTAATGAAATTAAATATCCTGTGTTATTGCAAAACATGGTAGTAGAAAGAGCGGCTCATGAAGTAATTGATACTTCAATAAATTTATATGTAGGAGACCTACCCAAAACATGATATCCAGAAGGTACCTGCCTGGGTTGGCATTTTCCCTGGCATAAATACAAAGAAATATGAGGCGATCTGATTGAAGGAGCTCTATACGTTTCAGCCAACTACAAAGTGGGTAATCTATGCAGCTGATGGAGAGAGAGAGAGAGAGAGAGAGAGAGGTACCCAGTCGAGCATACAAATATAGTCTTCTAGGTCGGAGAAGGACGTGGGTGACCTGCGGTTTTTCTAGTGCCCCAGCTAATTCGGGAGTTGCGTGCGGGTATGAATCTGTGAGAGGAGGTCAAAGTGAACATGTCGTTTCCTCATTTACTCGCCGCTGGTTTTGGGAGGGTAATTGGAAAAAAGCGGGACGTGGGTGCCTCATGGGAGGAGGTATCGATAACCTGGGGAGGAGGTCGAACCATCACGACGTTCAATTCTCCTTTAATAATAGAGATTATTTCAACCAAGACTCTGATGACCGCCTAAATTGCCAATTGTGCTAAAAGGATGGTCGACACAAAGCAGCGGACTGCTGGAAGCACTTCGAGCGCAACTATTTGGGCCAGAACAGAGGGTCGTCGATCGGATCTGCTCCACGTATGGGGTAGACACCAACAGGTTCATGGACAATGGAGCCACAAAAAGATCACCGGGGAACGAAAGTTGACCGCCAGCAACACATATCAAGGGCATGACCGAAGTTCATGTCATCAATGGTACTATGAGCATGATCATGTTCATGTATGTAACATGGTATAACGACAGTGAAAATGTTTAGCAAACATCCACTATGAAGAGTCTTACTGAAATATTGGTTCACCATAGGAAAATAAATAATGAAGGAGCATCGAAGTCTCCAAACTACGTGGAAAGCCATGCATGACTTGCGGCAGCAAAATGCGACAGAGGATCATGATTGCAATTATTATACGGCCATTAATGTTGATAATTAAAATTCGCAGAAAGAAAAAGAACTATGAAATCATACGTACACGATGCTTGGATTGTATGGTTCTAGAACTAAACTTGCTTGGCACTGTGCTCGTGCGTCTAGACATCCAAGAACATTGCAATCTCGTCTCCGCGCAACGCATAATTATTCCAAATAATTCAATACCCAATAGAATTCAAATCCCTATCCCTAGTGCCCTAGGGTTAGAGAAGAATTGGAACTTATAGGATTATAATAGAGGCTTATCATATATCCGTATATGTGGTTTGGTGCAGGCGTGCTGCATACTGACCTTTTCTGCGTGGATCTGGCGACGGCCGTCGAGCATGTGAACTGGCGAGTGGTCGCCAGGGGCACGAAGAGCCGCGCTGATTTATGTTTCTCGTGGGAAGAAGCCGAATGAACACGCCTTTGATCGATTGAACCACGTAATATATTTGTTGCCTCGATCGCCTATGGACCGGGCCTGTTTGTTCGCGTCTCGACCGGGCCTTTCTCGCAGGCGGCTTGCTGGGCTGAGTGGCTGACCTGTGTCCTTGTACTGAAACAAACATCGCGCATGGAGTGATGATTTTGAGCATATCTTCTTCGCCATGAAGAAGAAAATTCGAACAAGAAGGCACACAATTTAGCTCCTAGGGCTCTACGTGAGGAATTGAGATGTCGTGTGACTAAAGAGTACGCCTTCGCTTTGCCCAAGGTGACAGCCTGCATGTGAATATGCTCTTCATATCTTCATCCTCAGTCCAGCACCGTTCAAATTTGGGTTGCGGTATCGCCGTTGGACCCGATCTCCATCGATGAAATTTGGGACGCTAACCCCCTTCCGCCCTGCATCCTCAGCAACGGCATCTGGTCTTCTGCGGCGCTTTCCATTTCGTGGAAAATTTGAGACTCCGAAACACTATTATCTCTTCCTCAACAAACGACACTCTCTGGTTATAACTATTAGGAACATAGTCTCATACTTTACCCTATGGTGTTTAGATTCAGGAATGTTATTCCAAAGGATGCCGCTATGTCTTGGTGGCATTACCTTGCCTCATGATCTAGCACACTCTTGTAAACACCTACTACTTGTCTACTCTTTAGCATTTTGAGTAATACATTCAATGGGGACCCTCTCTCTCCCTTCCCCTCTGCTAAGCGAGCATGCTCATTCATGGTGATTGAGAGTTGGCTGGATTTCTTCCTTCCTTCCTAGTTAGTAGCATGATGACTGACTGTACTAGGTGTGCTTTTGTTGAACTACTAGTAAACGTGTACGGTGAAAAATTATCACCATTCATGCTAGGAAGAAAACATATCAATAGAATGAACAAAAATATAATAGTGTACTCTCATATTTATTATCAGCCATGAATGAACCGACTATGTTCGAAAGATAATTTGAAAATTTCTATCCCAATTGTCCTTCCGGAATCCATGCCACCAATGATTGACAAGTGGTATAGATGCAACAGTCACTGCCTTCTGCGTTAGCTGAGTCGCATGCGTGATCACGCATGTAACCAACAGGATTTCAACGACAAGATCAGGGGCAGAGCCAGCACGTAGGCGACTTGCTAGCGCTAGCAACAAGGTTGATCGATCTATTTGATCTAGGTGAGAGGCTGAGAGCACGGGGATCTGGTGAAGTAAATCCCCTCAAAACAATATGGGTGGAGTAAAATGAAAATTGAGGTATTAGGCCACGCGAGTAAGTCATAACAGAGTGCAATGCGTATTTAGATAGTTATAGATTATATTTGTAGGTACAAATTTTTTCATAATGAATGAAATTTTAACCATGTTTAAATAACCTCTATAAGAACTTTCAGAAAAGGCTGTCAAACAAACACTAAGAATAGCTCTGCAGGTAAGCCGAACAAGACATATTATCTTATTGTGATGAACAATTCATGTGAATATTATCTTAGATATTGATTAGAAATTGATCTGATCTCTTCCCATAAATTATTGTGTTATTAGAGATTGATTGATTCCTTCTCATAAATTTATTGTTGTGCTACCATATATACATAAGATTAACCTGATGATTAGAGATTAATTTGTGACCATGATCGATTCTTTCCCATAAATTTGTAATTGTGTTACCAAATATACGTAAGATTGATTTGATGATGATTAGAGGTTGATTTCCGGCTGTGATCATTTCCTTCCATAAATCTATTATTGTATTACCAAATATACATAAGATTGGTCTGATTTGGCAGTCCATATAAGAACTGGTTTAAATATACTACTGGAAGGATGGCGCAAATCAATCTGTGTGTGTGCATAGCATACGCATGGTAAGCTGGTCGTACGTGGGAGAACAAACAAATAAGATGAAACCTTACGTTCTTTGTAAGTAGTATATAAAGATTATTATTATAGTTCACATTTAGATTGGGATCACTACCAAATGTTTTCCTCTTTCCCACAAAAAGAAATTTTCTCTTTCTTATGAATTCAGACCTTCTTATCGTAATAACAGAGAGTTGATAGCTTCCTTGTTTATGTAATAACCCTAAGCCAGAAAAGTAATTAGTTATTGTTGCACTCCCCCGGTAGATGGAAGTTGGGCCTAGACTTATCGGTACAATAGTCGTAGGTCATGGACTTGCTCTTGGCGTTCTTGTACGCCGCCTCCTGCGCGGGCGTCAGGCTCCGGATCGCGTTCCACGACAGGCTCAGCGAGTCACACGGCGCGCCTCCGGTGGCGGGGCAGCCATAGACGTCGAAACCCTGTAACACGGCGGTGAACGGCGCACGGTTATAGTCGACCCTGTATTTGCCATTGTCCGTCGCCCAGTCGGAGCCGTCCCAGAGGCTCCCGCGGATCTTCATCGGCCTCACCAGGAACTGGCCTGGCGTGAGGTTCTTCAGCACCCGTATGGGGGTGTTGTCGACGAACATCCTGTGGTCGATCAAGGTGCACGTGATATACATATATATACATTGATCCGTTAGAGCAGATTGGAGAAGGATTATGGATGATGGATGGGCTTACACGAGCTGGTAGGGGTTCCAGAGTATCTTGTAGTCATGGAAATCGGCACTCGGGTCGAACCAAAGGTCGAACTTCTGCTCCCTCTCGCCTTTGCCGTTCAGGAAGATGTTGGTCTGCAGAGCGACCGGCTTGCCCTCCACGTTGCCCAAGAACTCGAAATCCACCTCGTCGTGGTCACCGTACTCGGGCTCCGACGTGAGCTACAAGAATACATAAAGTACATCTCAGTTCTAGTTTTCATCAAACGGAATGAAATGACTATACAAAATGTGGCAACACTAACATAGAAGGCCGTTACAACCCCGGCAGTGTACCCGGCGGGTATCTTGATCCTCATTTGGATCAACCCTGAACCATACGCCAGCTTGGAACTAAATCCAGCCCCTGCATCCAACGCAAACAAACAAATTTTGGGTCAAATTCAATCAAACTACGTCAGCTTTTCCGTGCATCACAATTAGGGCCAACTTAATTTAGTCTACTTATATAAAACCACATGATTAGCTTTTTCTCCTGATCGTCGATGTGTAGGAGAAAAAGATGATACGTACCGGAGCTCCTATCCAAGACGAGGCGAACTGATGTCCCCTGATTAACTAGGTGATTAGCATCTGTACCCCCTACTGCCACGAAGTTGTCGTTGAACACCGCCGCAGGCGCTGCTGTGCTGAGCAGCAAAGAGAGGAGGGGGAGGATGAGGAGGAGAAGCCATGGCTGCAAACTGGAAGCCATTGTTAGGTGCATTGGCCAAGAAATTGATCTACCTACGCGTGCTTCCTGCTTAACCAGGTTCTGAGCTCGTTCCCACAATGCTTCACTCACGCCATGACCCTTATATAAGGGTATAGATGTGCCACACATTCACGGCATGCATGCATGCATGTTTGTACGCTATTTTGAAAATTGATCGACTAAAAATGGCAGTAAATAAATAGTTGGCGAAAATGAAAATTACTGGGCATTTAAAACGGTTAATTGCCACGCACTAGAAAGTATAGACGTATCTTATATAATCCTTTTTTGCTAAAATTAGCATATCCTCAAACATTGCATTTTTGGCACACAATAAATTAATGATATGTATTGTTTAATAGTTTCACAGTTATTTTGCCATGCACTTGTAAATTCACAATAAGATTTCTTTGCTATATTTGGCATATTGTTATCGTTGATTTATTATGAATTGTTGCCTATAGTTTAATATTTGGACCATCCCTTGCGCTTGTATGAAGTTGGAATTGAATTATAAAATGGGAACACTAGTAGAAAACAGGGCTTTGGTCCAGGCCGGGTCAGCCCATTAGTCCCGGTTCAGTCTAGAACCGGGACCAATGTGGGCATTGGTCCCAGTTCGTGAGCCCAGGGGGCCGGCCGGGCCATGTGGGCCATTGGTCCCGGTTCATCTGGACCTTTTGGTCCTGGTTGGTGGGATGAACCGGAACCAATGGGCCTCGCTCCTGGCCCACCACCATTGGTCCCGGTTGATGGCTTGAACTGGGACCAAAGGCTCCCCTTTAGTCCCGGCTCATGTCACCAACCGGGACCAATGAGGTGCCTATATATACCCCCTCGCGCAAGAGCAGAGCACAGTGCTCTATTTTTTCTGGCCGAGGGGGAGAGGGCTTTGTGGTGCTCTAGCTCACCTCCTATGCACATGAGGTGTTCGATGGAATGCCCGAACCACACTACTTAAGCTTTCTCCTCTCGAAGCTCGACCTCCAAACTCCATTTTCCTCGAGATTTGTCTAGATTTAGCGGTCTGTCACGCCCCGTCCCCGTCTTCACCGCCGTCGATCACTCGCGCCGATCTCATCACCGACACCACCGTGGTGAGCCTCTTGTTCTTATCTTCTTTCTGAAAGGAAAAATATTCTTACTTGTATATTTAGATAGATACTTGTATCATTTTCTTACATTTATTATTGCATCTTATATAGTGCGATGGTTTTGGTATCCGCCCCCCTCGGCCCTCGTCCTGTCTATGATTCGGATGTGGTATGTATATTATCTTTATAACTATTGGTTCATTTATTGTTTATGAAAATTATGCCGACCAACGTGACATAGATTTTATTTATCTAGGATGTATGTGAATCGGAAATGCCAACCGACCCTATTGTCGAGAGGTTAAATTTAGTTGAAGAAGAAAACAATTTGTTGAAGGAAAAAATAAAAAAATTGAGGAGGAGAAGATGATATTGGAGTTGCATGTTGCGGATGTCGTCGATGATCACAAGATCAAGATGGATGCAATGCGCTTGAAGATTAGAAAGATTAGAAAATATGCCATTCATACCGAGGCTTGGTATCATTATGCCGTTGGATCAATTGTTACCTTTGTTGCGATTATGATCGCATTTGTTTTCGCATTGAAATGTTTTACATAGTTTCAATGTATGATTTAATTAATTAGATGCTCTGGAAAGCTATATGTTGTTAGATGAGAACTATATATGCACTTTGGTTTTAATGTGATGATGAACTTCTATTAATTTGGACACTTAATTATATATAATGCACGCAGATGAACCGGCAATGGTTGTACGGTGACAGACACACCCGCGAGTACATTAAGGGCGTGCATGAGTTTCTCGATGCGGCTGAGGCAAACAAGCAGAATGGTTTTATGTGTTGTCCATGCACTGAATGTGGGAATACGAGGTCTTACTCTAACCGGAAAATCCTTCACTCCCACCTGCTTTACAAGGGTTTCATGCCACACTATAATGTTTGGACGAGGCACGGAGAAATAGGGGTTATGATGGAAGACGACGACGAAGAAGACTACGATGACAACTATGTGCCCCATGAATACGGTGATGCTGCAACGGGGGGAGCTGGTGAAGATCAAGAGGAACCAGACGATGTGCCCAATGATGCTGCAACGGGTGAAGCTGCTGAAGATCAAGAGGAACCAGACGATGTGCCCGATGATGATGATCTCCGCCGGGTCATTGTCGATGCAAGGACGCAATGCATTAGTCAAAAGGAGAAGCTGAAGTTCGATCGCATGTTAGAGGATCACAAAAAAGGGTTATACCCCAATTGCGAAGATGGCAACACAAAGCTCGGTACCGTACTGGAATTGCTGCAGTGGAAGGCAGAGAATGCTGTGGCTGACAAAGGATTTGAGAAGCTACTGAAAATATTGAAGAAGAAGCTTCCAAAGGATAACGAATTGCCCGACAGTACATACGCAGCAAAGAAGGTCGTATGTCCTCTAGGATTGGAGGTGGAGAAGATACATGCATGCCCTAATGACTGCATCCTCTACCGCGGTGCATACAAGGATCTGAACGCATGCCCGGTATGCGGTGCTTGCGGTATAAGATCAGACGAGATGACCCTGGTAATGTTGACGACGAGCCCCCCAGGAAGAGGGTTCCTGCGAAGGTGATGTGGTATGCTCCTATAATACCACGGTTGAAACGTCTGTTCAAAAACGAAGAGCATGCCAAGTTGATGCGACGGCACAGTGAGAACCGAAAGAAAGATGGGAAGTTGAGAGCACCCGCTGACGGGTCGCAGTGGAGAAAAATCGAGAGAAAGTATTGGGATGAGTTTGCAAAGGACCCAAGGAATGTATGGTTTGCTTTAAGCGCGGATGGCATTAATCCTTTCGGGGAGCAGAGCAGCAATCACAGCACCTGGCCCGTGACTCTATGTATGTATAACCTTCCTCCTTGGATGTGCATGAAGCGGAAGTTCATTATGATGCCAGTTCTCATCCAAGGCCCTAAGCAACCCGGCAACGAAATTGATGTGTACCTAAGGCCATTAGTTGAAGAACTTTTACAGCTGTGGAATGAAAACGGTGTACGTACGTGGGATGAGCACAGACAGGAGGAATTTAACCTTAAGGCGTTGCTGTTCGTGACCATCAACGATTGGCCCGCTCTCAGTAACCTTTCAGGACAGACAAACAAAGGATACCACGCATGCACGCACTGTTTAGATGACACTGAAAGTATATATACCTGGACAAATGCAGAAAGAATGTGTACATGGGCCATCGTCGATTTCTTCCGACCAACCATCAATGTCGAAAGAAAGGCAAGCATTTCAAAGGCGAGGCAGATCACCGGAAGAAGCCCGCCATGCGCACCGGTGATCACGTGCTTGCTATGGTCAATGATTTACACTACGTAATCTTTGGAAAGGGTCCCGGTGGACTAGCTGTTCCGAATGACGCTGAGGGACATGCACCCGTGTGGAAGAAGAAATCTATATTTTAGGACCTACCCTATTGGAAAGACCTAGAGGTCCGCTCCTCAATCGACGTGATGCACGTGACGAAGAACCTTTGCGTGAACCTGCTAGGCTTCTTGGGCGTGTATGGGAAGAAAAAAGATACACCTGAGGCACGGGAGGACCTTCAACGTTTGCACGAAAAAGACGGCATATGCCTCCGAAGCAGTATAAAGGTCCTGCCAGCTACGCTCTTACGAAACAAGAGAAAGAAATCTTCTTTGAATGCATGCTCAGTATGAAGGTCACGACTGGCTTCTCGTCGAATATAAAGGGAATAATAAATATGCCAGAGAAAAAGTTTCAGAACCTAAAGTCTCATGACTGCCATGTGATTATGACGCAACTGCTTCCGGTTGCATTGAGGGGGCTTCTACCGGAAAACGTCTGATTAGCCATTGTGAAGCTATGTGCATTCCTCAATGCAATCTCTCAGAAGGTGATCGATCCAGAAATCGTACCAAGGCTAAGGAGTGATGTGGCGCAATGTCTTGTCAGTTTCGAGCTGGTGTTCCCACCATCCTTCTTCAATATCATGACGCACGTCCTAGTTCATCTAGTCGACGAGATTGTCATCCTGGAGCCCGTATTTCTACACAATATGTTCCCCTTTGAGAGGTTCATGGGAGTCCTAAAGAAATATGTTCGTAATCGTGCTAGGCCAGAAGGAAGCATCTCCATGGGCCATCAAACAGAGGATGTTATCGGGTTTTGTGTTGACTTCATTCCTGGCCTTAACAAGATAGGTCTCCCTAAATCGCGGTATGAGGGGAGACTGACTGGAAAAGGCACTCTTGGAAGAGACTCAATAATATGCAGGGACGGATATTCTTGGTCTCAAGCACACTACACAGTTCTACAGAACTCTACCTTGGTGACCCCATATGTCGATGAACACAAGAACAGTCTGCGCTCCAAACACCCGGAGCAGTGCGACGACTGGATTACATGTGAACACATCAGGACTTTCAGCAGTTGGTTGGAAACACGTCTCAGAGGTGACAACGGTGTTTGTGATGAGTTGTACTTGTTGTCCAGGGGACCATCTTTGACTGTATTGACTTACAAAGGATACGAGATAAATGAGAATACATTTTACACAATCGCCCAAGATCAAAAGAGCACCAACCAAAACAGCGGTGTCCGCTTTGATGCAGCAACCGAGAGCGGAAATGACACATATTATGGTTACATAGTGGACGTATGGGAACTTGACTACGGACCTGATTTTAAGGTCCCTTTGTTTAAGTGCAAATGGGTCAATCTGTTAGGCGGCGGGGTACAGGTAGACCCACAGTACGGAATGACAACAGTGGATCTGAAAAATCCTGGGTACACTAACGAACCGTTCGTCCTAGCCAATGATGTGGCACAGGTTATCTATGTGAAGGACATGTCTACCAAACCGAGAAAAAGAAAAGATAAGAAAGTGAATACATCATACGATGAGCCAAAGCGCCACATAGTTCTTTTAGGAAAAAGGGACATCCTGGGAGTGGACGGCAAGACAGACATGTCTAAAGATTATGAAAAGTTTCATGAAATTCCTCCCTTCAATGTCAAGGCTGACCCAAGCATCCTGATAAACAATGAAGATTATCCATGGTTACGGCGCAATAAGCAAATGACACAAGCGAAGAAAAAGTGAAGACTTTCTCCCGCAACTTTGTAACACACGAACATGCTACCATTGTTCGTTTTGTACATGCACATGCTATGTGGGTGAAATTATGATACCATCCCAACTTTCAACTTTTTCAGAGTTCATTTGAAATGCTTTCATGTCTTATGGTTCGGCCCTCGTAATACCATGACCATTAGTCCCTGGCCCATGCCAACTTTCAACTTTCAACTTTCTAAAACTAATGGCACTAACAGAAGGTTTATAATTTTGCTCCTCGCCCCTGGCCCATGACCATTAGTCCCGGTTTGTGCCACAAACCGAGACTAAAGGGTTGGTCCTCATTGCGGGCAGAGTTTAGTCCCACCTCGCCAACCGAAGGGGGCTCACACCGGTTTATAAGCCCTTCCCTCTCTGCCTTGTTGAGCTCCTCTCAAAGTGAAAATAGATGCCCTAATAGAGAAAAGTTTAACCTAAATTCATAGTGAATTTCTCTGAAATTCATACAAATTTACTAGGAATTAAGGTTGAATTTTCTCTATAAGCGCATCTATTCTCATTTTTAGCAAGTTAATCACAAACTTGTGATTCAAACAATTTTCAAAGAATTCAAATTTTAACTATTCAAATTTGAAAACTAATGGCACTAACAGAAAGTTTATAATTTTTCTAAAACTAATGGCACTAACAGAAAGTTTATAATTTTGCTAACCTAAAAGCAAACAGAATTAAAAATTAAAGCAAAAAACAAAAGAAAATAAATAATGCAAAAAACAGGAAAAAACTATTTTTCTAGTAAAGTTAATCAGAAAATAAAATAAATAAAGCAACAAAGAAAACAAAATAACTAAAAAAGTGTTTTCAAATTTGAAAACGAATGGCACTAACAGAAAGTTTATAATTTTTCTAAAACTAATGGCACTAACAGAAAGTTTATAATTTTGCTAACCTAAAAGCAAACAGAATTAAAAATTAAAGCAAAAAACAAAAGAAAATAAATAATGCAAAAAACAAATCAAAAAAATAGGAAAAAACTATTTTTATAGTAAAGTTAATCAGAAAATAAAATAAATAAAGCAACAAAGAAAACAAAATAACTAAAAAAGTGTTTTCAAATTTGAAAACGAATGGCACTAACAGAAAGTTTATAATTTTTCTAAAACTAATGGCACTAACAGAAAGTTTATAATTTTGCTAACCTAAAAGGAAATCACTACAAAACTATAAGTATTTAGTTCTAAGTAGAAACAAAAAAACAAAAAACAAAAAAGTGCCACCTACTGGGCCCCCACGGCCTGAATACGACTAGAAACCCTACCATGGGCCAGGATTCAGGCCCGCGGGAGGCCCAGTAGGCCCACAGGCACAGATTGCAGTGTTAGGCCCGAAAGCCTGCTTTAGAGAGGAGCTCGAGAGGGAAGGCGCACCTCACCTTATAAACAGGTGCGCCTCCCTCTCAACTAGCGAGGTGGGACTAAATATTTGGGTTCGGGGCAGCACAGGCCTTTGGTCCCGGTTGGTGGCACCAACCGGGACTAAAGGGGGCATTGGTCCCGGTTGGTGCACGAACCGTGACCAATGCCCCTCTTTAGTCCCGGTTGGTGCCACCAACCGGGACCAAAGGCCGCCGCTTCCCGCCCTTTGGGCTGCTGAAAATTGGCCTTTGGTCCCGGTTGGTGGCACCAACCGGGACTAAAGGGGGGCATTAGTCCCGGTTTGTGCCACGAACCGGGACCAATGCTGTCGTATATAAGCTGGACTTGTGAAAATTTCACAACTTCACCGTCAGTTCGTGCCCGACGCCCCAGCGCTGCTCCTCGTCGCCGTCGCCATCATCGCCCCTGCCTCCGACGCCTGCGTCGCCGCGCCGCCCCTGCCCCCGACGCCGTCGCCGTGCCGCCCCTACCTCCGACGCCGTCGCCGCGCCGCCCCTGCCTCCGGTGCCGTCGTCGCGCCGCCCCTGCCGCCGACCACGTCGTCGCCGCGCCGGCCCCTGCCCCGCGCCCTAGCCCCTTCCCGCGGCCCGCCCCCGCCCGCCGGCGCCCTTGCCTCCCCCGCCGTCGCCATCGCCAGACGCCCCCGCTGTGAGCCGCCGCGCCGGTCTGGCTCTGTTTTGATTTTGTATTAGATTAATTTTTTGTTCATATATATATAATGTATATTTGTATGTATGTGGCTATATGTAAGTTCAGAGCATGTTTTTTATTAGATTAATTTCTTATTAGATTTATTACATTAATGTTTTTGTTCACAGCATGTTTTTGTTCATATATGTATTTTTTTGTTCATATGTGTATTAATGTTTTTGTTGCATATATGTAATTTTTTTCAATGTATATATGTATGTGGTAGCTATATATGCATGACGAGGGGGGTGGGGGTCGATATACCCCCTCCCCGATAATTTCAACATGAGCGGAGGTCGATATACCCCCTCCCCGACAACATGAGAGAGGGACGAGGGGTCGAGAGAACTAAATAAGAAGAAGAAGAGGAGAGGAAGAAGAGGAGAAATAAATAAGAAGAAGAAAAAATAAGAAAAAGAAGAGGAGAAGAAGAAAGGAATAGTGGAGAAGAAGAGAAAATAGAATATATTCTATTTTTTCTTCTTCTCCACTATTCCTTTCTTCTTCTCCTCTTTTTTTCTTCTTTTTTTTTCTTCGATCTTCTCCTCTAGCTATTCCTTTCTTCTTCTCCTCTTTCTTCTTCTTCTTCTTCTTCTTCTTCTTAATTTTTATCGGGAACGAGGGTGTCGAGCATCACCGAGGGGTCGAGGGTCGGGAACTAGGGTAGAGGGTCGAGGGTCGTTAAGGGGTCAAGGGTCGAGGGTTCGAGGGTTCTATAGGGTCGAGGGTCGAGGGTTCCAGGGTCGTCTAGGGGTCGAGGGTTCCAGGGTCGTCGAGGGTTCGAGGGGTCCAGGATCGCCGAGGGGTCGAGAGAGGTTTCCTAGTGTCAAAGTATTGAAGAAATCCATGCCTTCATCATTAGCCGGAAGTAACCAGGGCATGTTGGTACGAAGTTCTGCAAAGTTGTTCTGTAATGGAGTCTCGGATAGGATAATCCGCCTTTTGGTACGAATTCAGCAAAGGCCTTCCAAATAGCGATATTCGGAAGGCTCTTGCTGAACTTTGTACCAAAAAGTGAATTATCCTATCTGGGACTCCGTTCCAGAACAACTTTGAAGAGCTTCGTACCATCATGCACATGTTACTTTCGCCTAATGATGAAGACATGGTTTTGTTGAATCCTTTGACACTATGCAACCTCCCGATCCCTCGGCGATGCTCTCGAACATGAGAGGAAGAAGAGGATAAAAAAGAAGAGGGAGAAGAAAAAAAGAGGAGAAGAAAGAATAGAGGAGTTCCTCTTTTTTTTCTTCCTCTTCCTCTTTTTTTTATCGGGAACGAGGGTCGTCGAGGGACATAGATGTAGTGTCGTCGTTGTCGATATATACCCCCTCCCGATAGCTTACTATGATTAGGTAGCTAGTTCTACGTTTGGCACTAATATATCCATCTGTCATGTTTGAATAATAATTGCCATGTTGTAAATATTTGTAGAAACTATGGACACCGCCCGAGACGAAGCAAAAGAAGCATTGTTGAGGGACATAATCGCAGAAGGAAGTGATGTCGTCTCGTTGTTTGTCAACGACACCGATGGTCTGGAAGGAGAGGGTGAACAAGCTGGCTACGGTGACCTAATGCCGGTGCAAGAAGAAGAACATGAGGACGGCTCCGGTGACCCAATGCCGGCGCAAGGAGACCGTGATGACGGCTCCGGTGACCGAACCGAGTCCGGCCAGGTATATATATTAGTTAAGCTTGTGCTGACTAGCTGATTGATGCATTCATTGTTTTGGTATGTACACATATTAATTAAGTATTTGTTCTTTTTTCTAGCCCTCCGGATCGAGCACAACTTCGGTAAAGAGACGAGGCCCGAAGAAAAAGTTGAGCTCGGATGAAAAGCTTGAGATCATAGCAATCGCGCCCGACGGCCAACCGATTGAACCCCTCCGGACAAATAGCGCATTTGTTGCTCAGTGCGGGGTTTTAGTTAGGGACAAGATCCCGATAAGCATCCAGCAATGGTTTAAGCCGGCTACAGAAGACCCTGAGGTGTCTTATGTCAATGATATGCAGAAAAATGATCTTTGGACTGAGCTGAAGTCAAATTTCACCCTACCCCCAGAGGATGATCCGGAGAAGCCAGTTAAAGAGCAATTAATCAAGTCTTTTGCTCTTAAGAGGATGGCAGATCTATTCAGGAGGTGGAAGAAAGAGCTGAATAGGTTTGTCGATAAAAAAGAGACACCAGAATTCAAGGGCAGATATGAGAAGATCAGAGATCACTGGCCCGCATTTGTGGCCCACAAGACATCGGAAAAGAGTAAGAAGATGTCGGCGACAAACAAGCAAAATGCTGCGAAGAAGATGCTTCACCATCGCACGGGGTCAAGTGGGTACCTCGTAGCCCGGCCTAAGTGGGCCAAGACAGAGAATGATCTGGTTGCTAAAGGGATCGAACCAGAGACAATTAGCTGGCCAGACCGTTGCCGGACTTGGTTCTTCGGGGCTGGCGGAACCTTGGACCCTGTAACAGGGAAGTGCATTTGGACGAACGATCAAATGGACATACCAGTCAGGAAGCTTAAGCAGTATATCGAAGCAGCGCAGCAAGGGAAGTTCTTTCCAGACAGAGAGAACGACGAGCTCACAATGGCCCTCGGGAATCCTGAGCACCCTGGACGGACGCGAGGCACGCCAGGCTCCATTCCGTGGAAGATTGGGTTTTCGGACGCAGGCGGTTACAAATCCCATGAGAGGAGGAAAAAAGTGCAGCAGACCCAAATGCAGGCGCTGCAAGCAAGGGTAGACGCGATAGAGGAACGAGAAGCAAATCGCAGCAAACGTACTGCCGAAGCTTCCCCCGAAGCTACCCCGCCACCTCAGCGCAGAAGCAGCGTGGCTTCCACCGAGCTGCTTCAGCCGGAGCATGCCTTGACGGCTCCTGCCAGCTATCCCGTGGATGCTATAACGGAGTCTCAAAATTGCCACCTTATGACGCAATGGATGAATTTGAAGGTCAAGGCGGCTGTTGGCTCTGTTTATCCTACTGAACCCGGCGCAACTTTTCACTGCCGGCCGATTCCAGAAGGATATGCTAGGGTGATGGTGGATGAAATAACGGAGGGATTTGAGGACCTCCAGCTTGACCACCCTACCGGTGAAGGGGAGACTCGGCTGGGGTCTGCTCTGAAGACTCCATGCCTATGGCCGAAGGAGCTCATCAACCTTCCGAACTGGACGCCTCTGCCTCCTCCTCCTCCTCCGGCAAGTCAGGGCACTCCGCCTCCTCCACCGCCTCCTCCTCCGGCGAGTGACGATCAGGGCCCTCGGCCGGCTCCTTCTCCGGCGCGTGGCGGCACTCCGCCTGCGCTGACGCGCCCGAGCAGCCAGCCTCCTCCTTCTCCGCCTCGTCAGCAAGGGCGGAAGAGACCTGCCGCCGCTCCAGCTGCTCCGACGCGTCGTAGTCCTTCTCCTCTGCCTCTTAAGCAAGTAAAGAAGACAACCGCTCCGTCTGCTCGGTCGGCGTCTAGCAGTACAACCAGAGGCGGGAGGACATACAGATTCGGTCCTTCTCTGAAGACTCCAGAGAAGTTACCATATGAGAGGACCCCGGAGGAGAACGCCGAGATCGCGCGAACCAAAGTGGATGACTGGTTTCAAGGGTTGAGAGCAAAGAGACATCCACCTCCGGAGGAGAAGGTAGATCCGGTGAAAGTGAAGCGCACTCTGGCTGCCTTGACAAAACCACCGAAGTCTCCGCCGAAAGGAAACTATGAGCGCATTATTGGAAAGGAATTTGCCGAAGCGGAGCGGTCGGGAAGTACTGTCAGTGATCAAAGGCTGAAAGAACGACGAGCTGGGAAACAAATTGCCCAGCTCGGCGAACAAGCGAAGCAATCGTGCCCCCCGCTCAAGGTGCCTAGCCACAACGTCGCTAATGATCCGAGGATGGTGCCCGGTTATAGCAATCTTGCAGATTACTCACCCGACGATGTACATTATGAACCCATGGACGTGCAGATACAAAGATACGAGTACGGGAAGCCTCTCGTCAAAGATGAAAGATCTCTATCAACGATGATGCGAAGATTGCATGATTGGTACTTGAAAATATGCAGAGACTCTGGGGGGAGGAGTACTTTGTATGTGAAAGTTAAAAAGGAGCATGATCTCGTTGGAATTGAACTGTTGCCTGTTCCATTTGAGGAGTTCTATTAGTTTTTCAATCAATTGGCCCTCGATAAAACAACGGTCGCCTGCTACTATCTGTAAGTAGTACTACTTCTGTCATTAAGTTTCTCTATATAGTTTAGCTCTTTCATTGCATGTATTTATAATCATCCTCACTATATTATGCAGATTGAAGATCGCCGAATTGAAGAAAAGACAAGTCGGTGATATTGGGTTCATTAACACATATCTCATAGATGCAACTCAGGTTAAATTTCATGCCGCAGCTACCGAGGCCAACTTGCTACGATCGTTGGTAATAAATGAAAACAAAGATATAATACTCTTTCCTTACAACTTCAAGTGAGTGTTACTGTCTTGTGCGTATTCGGTTTCCCTTATATATTAGTCAAGGTTATAGTAATGTAATTGATGAGTTATGCATGCGTGTGCAGTTTCCACTATATTCTCCTAGAGATTAAGCTTGAGCAGGGACTAGTAATCGTCTTAGACTCAAGACGAAAAGATCCCCAGGACTATGCAGACATGACTCAAATACTCGAGAAATAAGTTAAATCGATCATTATCCACCATATCAGCAACTTTGTTCATTTACTGATATATCAAGTAATTGTTTTCTTTGTTCGGCAGGGTTTGGAGAAAATTCACCAGAAAAGCTCCGGGACTGCCGAAGGAGCTGCAATTTAGACACCTGAAAGTAAGTACTATAGTAGCATTTTAAGCGCATCTACTAGTCATTCAAGCGCTAGTTTCATCAATACCATTTGGCATTCTTGCTTATCAGTTTGATTAACCTCTATTTCTTGTAAAGTGGTTGTGGCAGGAACAAGGGAATGATTTCTGTGGATACTACGTTTGCGAGTCCATCCGCCACACGACCTGTGAGCGGGGCTACACTGACGAACAATATGAAGTACGTAAATAACAACATTCACAATTTTATTTTATTACCATCATTTGTGTTGAGTTTCATTCATTCATATATATATATATGTATTGACCCCTTTCTTTAAATTAGATGTTTTGAAAGCGGGATGAACTCCTAGCACCAGCTCGCATGCGAGCAATTCAAGAGGAATTGGCGGCATTCTTTCTTGACCACGTGATCCCTGAAGACGGAGAATTCTATGTGGACCCTGAGTCCGTATGATTATATTTGTAAGAGATATTTATTGTATATATGTAGCCGGTAGAGTCAGATAGATATATGAGAACTTGTTGTTCGACCAATCTCTCGGAGAAGGAGATGTGGTCGATATCACTTCTCTCTGTATGCATATATGTTCATGACGATCTTCTGTTTCCTTCGTTTGCTTACTAGCTAGCTAGTGTGTCTAGTCCTCTCTATACGTATGTATAGTACGTAGCATCGACCAAGCACGGACATAAGAGAGGACAATTCTCTCTATTAATTATAGCTAGCTAACACAATATATGAAACACCTAAATTAACCCCCCAAAACCCCCCAAACCCCCCCCCCCCCCCATTCAAAAAAAACAAAAACCCCAGCCACAGAAATACTGACGCGTGGATGCCTATTGGTCCCGGTTGGTGCCACCAACCGGCAGGGCCGGGCCGACAAAATCCGAGGCCCTGTGCGGAACTAAAAAAAGAGGCCCTATCTAACCAAAAAATATGAACTAACGAACAATTATAATATATATATATATATATATATCGTAGAAAAAAATTGTATAGATAAGAAAATGTCTTACATAATAATTGAACATATTAAAAAGTCATACCTATCCAACTCCCCTAATTGAATTTATACGGTAGTGTATATCAATTGAAGGTCATGCGCCAATATTTGGCAATAAGACAAACTATCTAACTCATCTAATTTTCGGTCCTGTGATATTTAACCGAGGAGATAAAAACCAATCTTTAACGAAGTAACGATCCCTGCCGATAGTTAATTAGAAAAGTAAGAACTAGGAGTAGGAACCGAAATTAATCGAAATGGAGGACTCGTTAAGAACCTGGAGACTAGAATTGTTCATCGATCAATCCAACAGCGACACCGCGGCAGCGGTCTGTCGCCCTGAATCCGAATACCGATGGATCTAAGGACCGAGCCACCGAGGGACGAGGCGTTAGGGCTCGAGGCGTCAATGGCTCCATGCGACGAGACTTTTTCTTTTTCTTGAGCTGTAATCTAAGCGATCCAGTTTTTTTTTCTTGAGCAAATGTAGCGATGGAGGAGTCCAGGAGAACGATCCGTCATCGCTCTCGCTCGATGGCCTCGTCTCCAGGCCTAGTAGCGCTTAACTATAGAACTAGGCCTATATAAAAAATTTGGGGCCCTCCAGAATTTTGGACCCTGTGCGGACTGCACATATTGCACCACTGTAGGCCCGGCCCTGCCAACCGGGACCAAAAGGTCTCATGCCTCGGCTCTGCGCGCTGTTCACGTGGAGGCCCATCAGTCCCTGTTCTGCATTAAACCGGGACTAAAGGGTCGGGGCATTAGTACTGACACTTTAGTCCCGGTTCAGGAACCGGGACTAAAGACCCTTACGAACCGGGACTATAGGCCCTTTTTCTATCAGTGGAAATATAGAACTTCTCTGTTCATCTCAAAACCATAGTGCCTTCTCTATTTCTTTACATATATTATTATCTAAAAATGATGTAAGGTTCCATTTTACGTCAATTTTTGAAAATCTAAAAAATGACGTAAGGTTCCATCACAAAACCATAGCGCCTTCTCTACCTTTTCTATTATTATATATTATCTAATCTAAAATCTAAAATAGACGTACCCCTAAAAAAAGATGTAAGGTTCCATCTAATGTATTTTTTTTCCATCCATCGGTCCTTTGTCCACCCTCCCTTCGTTTTCCATCCCTCCTGATTTTATTTCGTAACGGTTTTTATCTGACCGGTCAAATCAGATCAATATTTGGTAATGCGGTAAATTCACAGTCGGCAATTAATCTTTTTTCTTTGGCAAAATAAATCTCTACTTCTCTACTTATCTACTTATTCTACTTATTACTAATAAACAAGTAAACAAGAACTTCGTTAAGTACACCCAGCAATTTGTCCCACACAATTATACCCGCACATCTAAATCTAACAGCCATCATTCATCTACTGCCTCTACGGTGTGGACTTAGCAAATACCCTTGACTGACCGTGCTCCAACTCCACCAGCCCCGCGTCCAGACCCTACAATCACGTCGTTCTCCTGGAGAAATAAGGAAACTAAATTAATTCGGCCCTGCGTCCAGCCCCTACAGTCACGTCGTTCTCCTGAAGAAATAAGGAAACTAAATTAATTCGGCTACCATCGCCCTTAACCTCCACGCCGGCCACCACCGCCGCATCCTGCCTGCACGCCGACCTCGCGGCACTGCGCCGTAACATCGCACCATCGCCATCATCATCGCCATTGTTGCCGAGCAACGTCGAGTCCGTCCGCGAGCAGGTTGCATCCTTCTGCGAGGTCGCCACGGCAGGGAGTCCTGCGCTCCAAGCCACGGAACGCCCAGGACCCTGCCCTTGCAGCGTGGCATCCCTACGCGAGATCCCCACTGCTAGGAGCCCGCCCTGCCCGTCCCAGCAGCCAGCCGGATACACGCAGCTGTAATTCTTCCCTCTACTTTTGTCTCAACTTCTTTCTTTGACCTGTTGCAGCATTACTCGGAATTATAATTATCATAATATAGTTCTAAAATATAGACATGTGCATGTCACAATACTACAAGCCGTTTGTTTTACATCTGTAGCTAATGGTTAGTCTTTTGCCTACTGTGATTTCCATCCTAACTGATACATGCATCCTATCTCCTATAGCTGGTGTCAACTAAAATTGCCATTCATATTTTAGATAACATCTAAAGATATGTCATGATAAAGAATATAACTTCATTGTCCCAAGCATATACGTCAGGATAAAGAATAGAAGTTCATTTCCCCACCAATAAATCACAATTTCTGTACCTGTCAAAGCAACACTCTATGATTGTGGCTCAACAGCAGGGCCAATATCATCTTCTGCCTTTTCTGTCTCCGTCGACGTCAACATCAGGGCCAACCACTGAGTCTGCTCCTGCAAGGGGACCTGTCATTACAACTTCCTATTAATATTTTAATGACAATTTTTAATGACATGAATATCTCTGATGGAGCACATTATCAACTTCCCAATTTTTAATGACATGAATATTCACATGAAGGCCAAGGGTATGTCATCTCCCAAAAGTGCGGGAGCCCGCACCCCATTCCAGGATCTAAGTAACAACCGATTATTGGGTAATTATCGTCAGCCTTTTCCTAATTTGTGATAATGCACTGCTTGGTGTTTATATCCTAACTTGCGGTATGTACTTATGCAGACCCCAAAGAATTGAAGAGGCAGCGGAACAGAGAGTATTATACACGCAATAAAGATGACATCCTTAAAAGACGACATGAGGCCCGTGAGAAGAAACAGGCTTCAACTACACTGCTTAATGTCGATCAAAATGTACCTCATACACCCCTGGCCATGTCCCGAGGTAAAATTGCCCTTATACAGCATTCTTGTGTATTTTTCACAAGACTGATTACATGCATGCACCAAACTAACAATAATATGTCATAGATGTGAACCCTAACGAAATGCAGAGCCAACTGGTTGGGGAACAGTATTCACAGAACACTGATGGTGTCTTCGAGAGACAACATCAAGCCTTCAGTGATATAGAAATGACCGTTGTGGTTGCCGATGTCAATGAGCAAGAAAATCCAACACAAACACCGGTGCCCATGTACATCGGTAATGGTGATCAACACATTATTTACAGCCCTATGTGTTCATACTAATTAACTTTATTAAACATATATGCAGACCCTAAGGAGTTGAGGAGGCAAAGGGACAGGGAGCGGTATGCACAAAACAGAGATGAGATATTAAAACGACAACGCCTCTCCCGTGAAAAGAGAAAGATTACTACACTACAACAAAACATGTCAGTAGGTACGCTTTTTCTAAGACGCTTTTATATTCGTCTCTACATTAGGAAGTACCTATTATGTAGAGACGCTTTTTAGGACGATGTGCATAGCGTCACAAATTTCACCTTTAGAGGTGCATTACATTCATAATTATTTTCATGTGAAGATATGTAGCCACGATTTTTGAGACGTTTTAAAAGACGACACTATGGCTTAGAGAAGAATTTAACAATAATCTATAATCTTTTCTAAGAGTAATAACATATAATATTGTAATGGTAGGCTGTAAATAAAATCAAACTAACAAAATTGAGAAAACACTAATCGGAAACGACCTGCCCATCTCTGCCAACAATTGAAACCGAAATCTCTTGACGAAACTCAGTTTTTTTGGTTGAAATACGGAACATAAATCTCTTCGCGCGCACCTCCCAGACCTGGGAGCCCTTATTTTCACGCCCTTTGCGTTAAATTGTCAGCGTGACGCACAGAGAGGGAGCCTGACTGGGCCGGCCCATTGAGTTCTAGCGTGGGATGAAAAAGAGAGGAGGAAAAGGAAACATGCGCCCCCCAGGATTCGAACGGGAGACCAACAGTGTACTATAACGCGCTCCAAGCCAATCTAGCTAACCAATATTATTGTCAATAAGGCAGTGCATATCTTAAAGAACTAAACATCGATGTAGAACCGGAATGGTGTACTATAGCGAACCGGAGCTAATACTGTAGCGAACCGAAAGTAGCTATTTCTAGCGAATCTGAATTAGTTACTGGGGTGAACTTTTCTTAATGTATATTTTGAAAAAGTACCAACATGTCTTCAATTCCTGGTAAAAAAAACCGGAGACAAGAACATTTTTTGAATATGTGAACAATTTTTTGAAAAGGCAGAAAAATTGAACGAAAAATATTTATTTTGAAAACATAAACCATTTTTTGAATTTGTGAACAAATTATGAAATTCTGAACAGATGTTGAAACCGCGATTTTTTTGAATTTTTTAACAAATATTTGAAAAATGGAACATTTCATGATATTTGGAGCAAAAATTTGAAACCGGGAACATTTTTTTGAATTTGTGAACAAAAACTTTAAAATGGAACATTTCATGAAATTCAGAACGATTTGAAATCGAGAACAGTTTCTAAAGTTCTTAGACATTTTCTGAAAAGCGGAAATTTTTTCATTTCTGACCAAAATTCGTAATCCCGAAAAATGGAACATTTCATGAAATTCGAACAAAAATTTAAAATCATGAAGATTTTTTATATTCTTGAATATTTTCTGAAATGCATACATATTTTTTTAGTTTCTGACCAAAATTTGAATTCACCTTGTGAACAATAAAAATAAAAAGAACATATTTTAGAGATCCTGAACAATTTTTCAACTTGTGGACAAAGTTTAAAGACAGGAACATATTGAAATTCCTGTACTTTTTTGATAACAGAATAGTTTTTGAAGAACCTGAACCAACTTTTAACAAAATTTGAAATTTTCGAAAGAAATATTAAAAAGAAAGTCAACTTGAATAAGAAAAGGCAAAAAAGGAAATGAAAAATGAAAAAAAAGTGAAATGAAAAAAGAAACAAATAAACGAAAAATCTAAAAACGAAAAAAAAGAAAAATCAAACAAAAAGAGAAAACCAGACAAAATTGTTCAGGGACCTAAAAACCGGAGCTTGAACCTTCTGAAAACCAGGATTTGTGTAGACGCACATGGTTAAGACGACTGGGCCGGCCCACCAGGCGCACTGCAATTTTGTTTAACGCGCGACCCATAAATCCCCAAAAAGGAGTCACCTAGCGAATTTGAACTCAAAACCTAGCGCAGCTGGACTCCGCAGCTTGCCAATCGAACAGATAACTCTTGGTGAATGTTACCAAGTGCAACATATTTAATAACACACTGCAGCGTCGAGATTCGGAAACATTTCTGATTATTTTCGAAAACTGCCAAAAAATTGAAATCTCAAATATATAAAAAATTCTAAT
>NC_053024.1:52991263-53001386 GCF_003073215.2 Triticum urartu
GGTCGAGTCCATACCCAAGCTTCTCATCTCAGCCAGTCCATCATATATCGTCATAATTGCCTTTCACTTGCACGACCGAACGATGTGAATAATAATAATACTGCGCGTGCATTGGACAAGCTGGATTCTGCAAGCATTCAATAAACAGGAGAAGACAAGGAAATATGGGCTCTTTTGTCAGATCAACAAGTATGCATACAAGAGCCACTTCAACAATTTAATTATGGTCTTCTCCTATCGACCCCCAAGGAAAAGAAAAGAAATAAAACTATTTACACGGGAAAGCTCCCAACAAGAAAAAGAAGAACAGGAAATATTTTTGGGTTTTCTTTTTAATTACTACTACAAGCATGGAAATTAAAACTAGCTAAAAGCTACAACTAATTTTTTTTGGTTTTTCTTAAGGTTTATTAAACACACAAGAAGAAAGCATAAAAAGGAAAATAAACTAGTACGGATGATACAATGAAAAAGTATGAGCAACGACATCTAGCAATGAGTGTGTGAACATGAATGTAATGTCGGTGAGAAATATGTACTCCCCCAAGCTTAGGCTTTTGGCCTAAGTTGGTTTATGGTCATGGCTGGCCTGGCGGATATCCATAATAATAGTTGGGGTCGTACTACGATGCAGCAGCTATCGCCTGCTGAGCTGCAGCGTGGTAATAGTATATCTTCCTTTTGCCTGATGATCAAATAATAGTTGGGGTCGTACTACGATGCAGCGGCTATCCTCTCGTACTCATCTGCCTCCTCTCTGTAATAGTATATCTTCCTTTGCCTGATGATCAAATAAAGCAGAGCAGGAGAGTAATATGGACAGCACAGCGTCTGTCAAAGATTAGTCGATACTGGAGAGTGATCATTCCTCTCGACAAAACGGTGTGAACCATAGCATTAAAAGTCTAGGTAAGCAGGAGTAATTCAATATCATCTTCGCGTATGGCTATACCAAGAAAATTAGCCATGCGGGTTGCATAAATTCCTCCAAAGAAATCTCCATTAAATCTATTAAGATGCAACCTACGTGCAACAATGGCTCTGAATTATAAGATTTATCTCCTAACACATCACTCCTAAGAATACTGAGGTCAGGGACACACATGTGACATGCCTCGTCTTTACCATTAATGCATCTACCTATGAAGAGAGCAAAGTAATGTATAGCGGGAAAGGGAATGCTCCCTATGGTAGCTTGTGTTATATCTCTAGATTCTCCCACAGTTATACTAGCAAGAAAATCTCTAAATTCAGATTTGCAAGGATCCCTTATACTACCCCATTGTGGAAGTTTGCAAGCAGTGGTAAAGTCCTCTTAGTCCATAGTGTAAGAATTTCATAAATCAAACAGACAGTTGAGAATTACGTGAAGTTGAAAATTCAAACCTTCCTCACAAAGTACTGTGAGTTGTGATACTGACTGCCACTTCTCTCCTCAGCTCACAAGATCGCGTTACGCAAATATGCGTTGATTCTTCTTTATTCCTGCTCGATCCATAAAAATTTCAGAAGCCACTCACAAGACCACTGAGCGTCTCTTGTGCTCTTCATCAGCATCACGCATTGCAAGCCTGGGTCCTTGCTTCCTTGAGAACCACCTTGGAACATTTTCCTAAGCATTTTTCTTCCTCTGAAAAATTCTGAATTTTTTAGTAACTTCAAAATAAAAGTAAACCAAACTCAATAATATTGATAGCAACTACTCCTACAAGTGCCTAGGGCCTATATCATGCATCAAAACTACTTTTGACCAAATAAATTTGACATGCAAGCTCAAGAACAGGGTCACCTAAGCAGCAAAAATTTGCAATGAATAAAGCACTAGAACAAAAACTAATTGGACCAATGGAGGAGTCACATACCAAGGAACAATCTCCCCAAGCAGTTTTGTGAGAGGTGCTTTGAGCAAGGAGATCAAAAATGGCAGCAAAACGAGCTTGGACTCGGGTTTGAGCTGGTTATTCGTGTTTGTGGGAGGAGGAAGAAGTGTATGGGTGAAAGGACAAGTGGAGGAGGGCCATAGTGGGCCCACAAGGCAGGGGGCATGCCCAGGGGGTAGGGCGCGCCCTCCACCCTCGTGGGCAGGTCGTTGACCCCCCTGTTGTGTTCTCAGTGCCAAATATTCTCAAATATTCTAGAAAAAATCATATTTAAATTTCAGGGCATTTGGAGAACTTTTATTTTCGGGGTATTTTTACATTGCACGGATAATCAGATAACAGACAGAAATATTTTTATTTTATTTAATATAAATAACAGAAAGTAAAAATGGGGTACAGAAGGTTGTGCCTTCTAGTTTCATCCATCTCATGGTCATCAAAAGGAATCCTCTAACAAGGTTGATCAAGTCTTGTTAACGAACTCATTCTGAATAACATGGAACAGGAGAAATTTTGAATAACACTATGTTACCTCAACGGGGATATGCACATCCCCAATAATAGGAATATCATATTTCTTCTTGACAGTAGGAAGAGGAAATTCAAAACCTCCAAATATAATCGATGGAATTTTTCCAATAGAGTTGATACTATGAACTTGAGGTTGTTTCCTCGGAAAGTGTACCGTATGCTCATTGCCATTAACATGAAAAGTGACATTGTCTTTAGTGCAATCAATAACAGCCCCTGCCGTATTCAAAAAGGGTCTTCCAAGAATAATAGACATACTATCATCCTCGGGAATATCAAGAATAACAAAGTCCGTTAAAATAGTAACGTTTGCAACTACAACAGGCACATCCTCACAAATACCGACAGGTATAGCAGTTGATTTATCAGCCATTTGCAAAGATATTTCAGTAGGTGTCAACTTATTCAAATCAAGTCTACGATATAAAAAGAGAGGCATAACACTAACACCGGCTCCAAGATCACATAAAGCAGTTTTAACATAGTTTCTTTTAATGGAGCATGGTATAGTGGGTACTCCTGGATCTCCAAGTTTCTTTGGTATTCCACCCTTAAAAGTATAATTAGCAAGCATGGTGGAAATTTCAGCTTCCGGTATCTTTCTTTTATTTGTAACAATATCTTTCATATACTTAGCATAAGGATTCATTTTGAGCATATCAGTTAATCGCATACGCAAA
Organism: Triticum urartu; assembly: GCF_003073215.2. NCBI lineage: Eukaryota > Viridiplantae > Streptophyta > Magnoliopsida > Poales > Poaceae > Triticum > Triticum urartu. The sequence continues at coordinate 52,994,355 of NC_053024.1, forward strand.
AAGATAGGTCTAATCATTTCAGCAAAGCGCTCAAAATCCTCATCATCCTTTTTCTTGGATGGTTTGGGAGGAAAAGGCATGGGTTTCTGAACCCATGGTTCTCTTTCTTTACCGTGTTTCCTAGCAACAAAGTCTTTCTTATCATAACGTTGATTCTTTGATTGTGGGTTATCAAGATCAACAGCAGGTTCAATTTCTATATCATTATCATTACTAGGTTGAGCATCATCATGAACATTATCATTAACATTATCACTAGTTTCAGGTTCATTACCAGATTGTGTTTCAGCATCAGAAATAGAAATATCATTTGGATTCTCAGGTGTTTCAGTAATAGGTTCACTAGAAGCATGCAAAGTCCTATAGTCCTGGATTAGGGGGTTTCGGTAGCCGGACTATACCTTCAGCCGGACTCCGGACTATGAAGATACAAGATTGAAGACTTCGTCCCGTGTCCGGATGGGACTTTCCTTGGCGTGGAAGGCAAGCTTGGCGATGCGGATATTCAAGATCTCCTACCATTGTAACCGACTCTATGTAACCCTAACCCTATCCGGTGTCTATATAAACCGGAGGGTTGTAGTCCGTAGGCAATCAACTCCATAGACAACAATCATACCATAGGCTAGCTTCTAGGGTTTAGCCTCCTTGATCTCGTGGTAGATCTACTCTTGTACTACCCATATCATCAATATTAATCAAGCAGGACGTAGGGTTTTACCTCCATCAAGAGGGCCCGAACCTGGGTAAAACATCGTGTTCCCTGCCTCCTGTTACCATCCGGCCTAGACGCACAGTTCGGGACCCCCTACCCGAGATCCGCCGGTTTTGACACCGACATTGGTGCTTTCATTGAGAGTTCCTCTGTGTCGTCGCCTTTAGGCCCGATGGCTCCTTTGATCATCAACAACGATGCAGTCCAGGGTGAGACTTTCTCCCCGGACAGATCTTCGTCTTCGGCGGCTTCGCTCTGCGGGCCAATTCGCTCGGCCACCTGGAGCAGATCGAAAGCTACGCCCCTGGCCATCAAGTCAGGTTTGGAAGCTTAAACTACACGGCTGACATCCGCGGAGACTTGATCTTCGACGGTTCGAGCCACGGCCAAGCGCGCCGCACTATCTCGAGGGGCATGATCTAGCTCTGCCCCGACAGTGTCCTGGAGGCCGCACACGCATCGGTTCCGACCCCTAACTCGGAGCCTATTGCGCCAATCGAGGATGAGCGGTTGGACGTCACCTCGGGGGCTGCATCCCTAAAAGCGATCGAGCCGAACGCTAGCCCCGCACTCTGCACGACCCGTGACTCCGAGGATCCGGACTCCTCCCCGGACTCCGAACCCCCCGCGCCCCTGCCGATCGAATCCGATTGGGCGCCGATAATGGAGTTCACCGCCGCAGACATCTTTCAGCACTCGCCTTTTGGCACATCCTGAATTCTCTTAAGTCTCTCTCTTTATCAGGAGAGCCCTGGCCGGATTACGGTCAGCAAGGATGGGATACGGACGATAGAAGAAATTCAAAGCCCACCCACCACCCACTTGGTAGCCACTGTCGACAATTTAAACGACATGCTCACTTCGGCTCCGAAGACATCGACGGTATGGACGACGATGTAGGAGACGAACAGGAACCAGCACCTGTAGGGCGCTGGAAGGCCACCTCGTCATATGACATATATATGGTGGATACTCCAAAAGATGGAGATGGCGATGGAACAGTGGGGGATGACGCCCCCAAGAAACAGCCAAAGCGCCGGCGTCAGCGGCGCCGCTCTAAATCCCGCCAAAGCAAAAACGGTGATTCCGGCACGGGAGATAATACTACCCCGGATAGCGCCGAAGAACACCCACCTCAGCAAGATTCGCACAGGAAGATGGAGAAGCCAGCCCTCATGAGAGAGTGGCAGACCGAGAGGTCGAGAATGATAACTATACGCCTCCCTACGAAGACGAGGCAAGCCTCGATGATGAGGAATTCGTCATACCATCAGACCCCGCCGAACAAGAGCGTTTTAAGCACAGGCTTTTAGCCACGGCAAGCAGCCTCAAGAAAAAGCAGCAACAGCTTAGAGCTGCCCAAGATTTGCTAGCTGACAGATGGACTGAAGTCCTTGCAGCCGAAGAGTATGAACTCGAACGCCCCTCCAAGAGTTACCCGAAGCGCAGGCCGCTACCCCGATCAGAGGAGGAAGCACCTACATCACCAGCGCATGACATGGCAGACCGGCCACCTCGCGGCCGCGACAGAGAGGCCTCTCGGCCCTCCACCCAAGCCATGCCCCGACGCCGCTCAACTAAGGCACGGGAAAATGCGCCCGGCCTGTGAGACATACTGGAGGATAAGGCAAGACAAACAAGATCGATCTACGGATCGTGCAGGCACCCTACGGCATGTGACAATGATCTTCATTCCGGACACAACAAATCCAGCCGGGCCGAACACAACAGGCATGGCTCTTCTGAGCTGCGTCGTGATATAGCCCAGTACAGAGGCGCGCACACCCGCTAATGCTTCACGAATGAAGTAATGGATCATAAAATCCCAGAGGGTTTCAACCCGTAAAAATCGAATCATACGATGGCACAACAGATCCGGCGGTATGGTTCGAGGATTATCTCCTTCACATCCACATGGCACGCGGCGATGATCTACACGCCATCAAATACCTCTCGCTCAAACTTAAAGGACCGGCCCGGCATTGGCTTAACAGCTTGCCAGCAGACTCAATCGGTTCTTGGGAGGACCTGGAAGCCGCATTCCTCGACAACTTCCAGGGCACTTACGTGCGACCGCCGGATGCCGCGACTTAAGCCACATAATTCAGCAGCCAGAGGAATCGGCCAGACAATTATGGACATGGTTCCTAACAAAGAAAAACCAGATAGTCGACTGTCCAGGACGCAGAGGCCCTAGCAGCCTTCAAGCATAACATCCGCGACGAGTGGCTTGCCCGGCACCTGGGACAGGAAAAGCCGAAATCCATGGCAGCCCTCACGACACTCATGACCCGCTTTTGCGCGGGAGAAGACAGCTGGCTAGCTCGCAGTAACAACTTATCAAAGAACCCTGGTAATTCGGATACCAAGGACAAAAGTGGCAGGACACGTCGGAATAAGCAAAAACGCCGCGTTAACAGCGACAGCAATGAAGACACGGCAGTCAATGCCGGATTCAAAGGCTATAAATCCGGTCAGCGGAAAAAGCCATTCAAAAAGAATACTCAGGGCCCGTCCAGTTTGGACCGAATACTCGATCGCTTGTGCCAGATACATGGCACCCCCGAAAGGCCAGCCAATCACACTAACAGGGATTGTTGGGTGTTCAAGCAGGCAGGCAAGTTAAGGGCCGAAAACAGAGACAAGGGGCTGCACAGCGACGACGAGGAGCCCAAGCCGCCGAACAACAATGGACAGAAGGGCTTTCCCCCACAAGTGCGGACGGTGAACATGATATACGCAACCCACATTCCCAAGCGGGAGCGGAAGCGTGCGCTACGGGACGTATACGCGATTGAGCCAGTCGCCCCAAAGTTCAACCCATGGTCCTCCTGCCCGATCACTTTTGATCGAAGGGACCATCCCACTAGCATCCGTCATGGCGGCTTCGCCGCATTGGTTCTCGACCCAATCATCGACGGATTTCATCTCACAAGAGTCCTCATGGACGGCGGCAGTAGCCTGAACCTGCTTTATCAGGATACAGTGCGAAAATGGGCATAGATCCCTCAAGGATTAAGCCCACAAGAACGACCTTTAAAGGCGTTATACCAGGTGTAGAAGCCAACTGTACAGGCTCAGTAACACTTGACGTGGTCTTCGGATCCCCGGACAATTTCCGAAGCGAAGAGTTAATCTTCGATATAGTCCCGTTTCGCAGTGGCTATCACGCCCTGCTCGGACGAACCGCATTCGCAAAGTTCAATGCGGTGCCGCACTACGCATATCTCAAGCTCAAGATGCCAGGCCCTCGAGGAGTAATTACGGTCAACGGAAACACCGAACGCTCCCTCCGTACGGAGGAGCATACGGCGGCTCTCGCAGCGGAGGTACAAAGTAGCCTTCTCAGGCAATTCTCCAGTCCGGCCATTAAAAAGCCAGACACTGCCAAGCGCGCCCGGAGTAACCCACAGCAGGACCGCCTGGCACACTCTGAGCAAGCGTAGCAATGCGGCCCCAACCCCAGCTTTCGCGACATAGCGAAACCAGTACCTCGCGTACATAACTACGCCCTTGAAATACCATGGGCACAGGGGAAGGGGCACAATAACGGCACGCCCAAAATACGGCTTAAAACGTACTAGGGGCTGCCGATTCTTTTTTTAATTTTTTCTTACTTTCAGGACTCCATACTTCGGACGACCTGTTCGGCAATTCGACTGCCGCACAAACGATGCAAGATCCAGGGAGGCAGACAAGCCATGCCGCATTATGGAACTCCCAGGTGGTCTCTGTTACGAGCGGTATACCTGTTTTAAATACAATTCCGCGGCCTGCCCCTTGTCAGGACATACTGAATAGTCCAATATCTTTTGCTTACCGCACTATTTGTATCATTCGGCTTTGATAAATAGCCTCTCTATAAACAATGCTTAGCTTCTTTTCTATTCTTTGCATTATCTTCTTTTCACATTTATGTTTATTAAATGACATGATTGCACCCGTACACCATGGTACGGCAAACACGCCAGGGGCTTCAGTACCCCTCATAATGGTGTGAGAAGTCCGTACACTTTCACAAGTGCGGCACCCCGAACTTATAGCACTATATGCATCGGCTCCGAATCATGATTTGGGTCAATAGTTGGGTTTGCCCGGCTCCTATGTTTTGGTGCCTTACGTTCCGCTATATCGGCTAAGGTAGCACTAGGAGAACCACTGCGATTGTGCCCCAGTTGAGCTGGGTCGAGCACCTCAGTGGAGAAAGCTAAAACTGACTGTCATGATGAAGCGAGAGCTGGTCGCTGTTCGAGAGGTTTTTCGAGTCCCTAAAGACTTATGCCGCTTAGCGAGGAGCCGGCTCTGTCCGGCCAAGGCGTGGATAGCGCCCCGAACTCGGTCTTCCAACTAGGGGCTTCGCCGAAATTTAAAATTATAATTCTATGGCTAAGTGAGAGTGTTCAAGCATTATAGTCCGATTGCCTGGTTCGTTGTGCTGAGCGCCTCCCTCGAAGGACCCAACTATGGGAAAAAGAGCGCTCAGGTTTATCCCGAACACCCCAGCACTAGTGGCACGGGGGCAGAAGCCGACGACTGGCCATCTCTCAATTTTTGATAAACGGCCGCACAGAAAGTAATATTTTAAATTCAATAAGCATTGCTTAGCGCATATGAACAAGTTTTCAGCGCACAGGATAAACACGAGCGAGTTCATTCAAAAATCACATCCTTGGTACATTCATCCGCCACAAGGCGGGCACCTGCAAGAACATCCTTGTAGTAGTTCTCGGGCTTGCGATGCTCCTTCCCCAGCGGCCCGTCCTTCACAAGCTTCTCACCGTCCAGCTTACCCCAGTGCACCTTTGCATGGGCAAGGGCCCGACGGGCACCTTCGATGCAGACGGAGCGCTTGATGACCTCGAGCCTCGGACAGGCCTCCACCAGCCGCCGCACCAGCCCGAAATAGCTCCCAGGCAGGGCCTCTCCGGGCCACAGCCGAACTATGAAGCCCTTCATGGCCTGTTCGGCCGCCTTGTGGAGCTCGACCAGCTGTTTCAGCTGGTCGCTCAAAGGGCACAGGGTGTCCGGCCTCAGATACTGAGACCAGAACACCTTCTCCATCGAGCTGCCCTCTTCAGCTCGGTAGAATGCGGCGGCATCGGATACGCTGCGGGGAAGATCTGCGAATGCCCCTGGAGAGCTCCGGATTCGGGTAAGTAACAAGTAGTTTACTTTTATATTTCTGCTTTGCATAAGAATGCCTTACCCGCTGTATCTTTCTCATCTCCTCCAACTCTTGGAGGGCCTTTTGGGCTTCGGCCTTGGCAGACTGGCAGTCTCAAGGGCCATCGCGAGCTCAGATGCTTGCGCCTTTGACTCAAGCTCCAAACTCTCATGTTTTTTCATGAGAGCCTGAAGCTCTTGCTGCACCTCGCCGACCTGAGCCCCAAGCCTTTCTCGCTCGGCGCGCTCCGCGGCCGTTTTCTTTTCGGCCTTAGACAGCGCCTGCTTAAGGGTCGCCACTTCAGACGTGGCCCTACAATAAGCAGTACAATCCTGTTATCTTTTTTGCAATCACGCCTTTCTATAGGCACCTTTTCTGTAAGGTATTTCTTACCTTCTTTCTCCTCGAGCCGCCGCTTGGCAAGGCCGAGCTCTTGCTCGATCTGCTCGAAGTCCTGCTTCAGGACACCCACCTCCACAGTCAGTGCGGCGGTGGATAGCAGTGAAGCCTGCATACGCATATTGACTCTTTTTTTGTTAGACTCCTGCAAAATTTAATAGATCCTCTATTCGGCTTTTCTTTCCGAACCAAACAGAGCATCAGGGGCTACTGTCTATGCGGTAATATTTTTACATATTTTTACTTACCTCGAAGCCTGTTAGAAGGCTAGCGCAAGCTCAGTCAGTCCGCTCTTGGCGGACTGAACCTTCTGGATCACCGTACTCATAATAGTACGGTGCCCCTCGTCGATGGAGGCGCCGTCAAGCACCTCCAGCAGATTGTCCGGCACCTCCGGTTGGACGGAGGCCGGCCGGCTCAGAAGGCTTGCTCCTCTTGGAAGGAGTTCGCCTACCGCGGTCCGGAACTATGGAAGATTCCGGCGGTGTCCGGCACAAAGCCGGACTTGGAGCCCTGGGGGGCCTTATCCCCTTCACTCCTGGAGTCCGGGAGGTTGCCTTGCGGCTCCTCCGGGACCACCTCCTCCTGCCCCGGAGCTTGTCGCGACGCCACTTCGGCGTCGTCTGCAGTGCGGGGGGAGACAGCGGGCGGAACTGAGTTCACGTCCGATGAGTCCAGGGAGCCGCCCGACGATTCGTCGAATTCGGCCCGGGGCGGACTGCATAATTACATTCGACATTAGGGAAAGCTGTGC
>NC_053024.1:53002386-53012658 GCF_003073215.2 Triticum urartu
TGTATCGGGGATAGGTTTGCAAGAATATAAAGAGCACGTAAATAAAAACTAGGGGCTGTTTAGGTAAAGAAGCAATAAAGTTAGTATAGCGAGTGTGGAAAAGTGGTGGTAGGAGTTGCGAAATTGTCCCTAAGCAATTGACTACTTTACTAGACCGATAGCAAGTTTTATGTGGGAGAGGCCACTGCTAGCATGTCATCCCTGACTTGGAATTCTATGCACTTATGATTGGAACTATTAGCAAGCATCCGCAACTACTAACGTTCATTAAGGTAAAACCCAACCATAGCATTAAGATATATTGGTCCCCCTTCAATCCCGTATGCATCAATTTCTATGCTAGGTTGAAGCTTCTGTCACTCTTGCCCTCCAATACATAGTCCTATCAACATACAACTAACCCTATGGTGTGATCCACACGCGCGCTCATATGATGGGCACCAAAGGACCAGCAACATAACCACAAGCAAATTAAATCAATCATAGCAATTCACAACCACCGATAGGACAAAAAATCTACTCAGACATCATAGCATGGCAACACATCATTGGATAATAATATGAAGTGTAAAGCACCATGTTCAAGTAGAGGCTATAGCAGGTTGCGGGAGAGTGGACCGCTGTAGATAGATGGGGGAAGGTGATGGAGATTTTGGTGAAGATGACGGAGGTGTTGGTGTAGATCGCCGTCACACGATGATGGCCCCGACGGCGTTCTAGCGCCACCGGGAGAGAGGGGGACAGAGCCCCCCTTCTTCTTCTTCCTTGACCTTCTCCCTAGATGGGAGAATGGTTTCCCCTCTGGTCCATGGCCTCCATGGCGGCGAGGGGCGAGAGCCCCTCCGAGATTGGATCTGTCTCTCTTTCTCTCTCTGTTTCTGCGTTGTTGATTCTGCCCTTTCACCGTTTCTTAAATTCCCGGAGATCCGTAACTCCGATTGGGCTGAATTTTAACACGATTTTTATCCGGATATTGACTTTCTTGCGGCGAAAGAAGGGCACCAACCGCCTTATGGGGTGGCCACGAGGGCCCAGGGCACGCCTGACCCCTGGGGTGCGCCCCCTGCCTCGTGGCCCCCCTCGGGCATCGCTCGCGTTGATTCTTCTTCCCAAAAATCACATATATTCCAAAATAATCTCCGTTAGTTTTTATCCCGTTTGGACTCTGTTTGATATGGATTTTTTGCGAAACAAAAAACATGCAACAAACAGGAACTCGCACTGGGCACTGGATCAATATGTTAGTCCCAAAAATAGTATAAAAAAGTTGCCAAAATTATATGAAAGTTGTATAATATTGGCATGGAACAATCAAAAATTATAGATACGATGGAGACGTATCACGCGATAGTAAATTTTTACTGTTGCTGGAAGAGCCGTACTACCGCCCAAACTGTGGTACTACTGGCCGGGCTATACTACCGCGATGACCTTCTGCACTACCGCACTGCCCAGACTACATGGGGGTTAAGCGCGGGCAAGGGAGTTCCAACTCCCCGCACTTCACACCCATTCTAATCTATATTGGAGAACCTCCTGTACCGCCCTCCACGTCTTTCTCCCAGGTCTTGGAGGCTACGGGCGCGCCTCAGAACGGCATCCGACCCCAAACTTGGCTGAGCGCCACCGACTAGAGAAACACTCCCCCGGCGGACGGCACCACTCGCTGGAAACAAGCCGTCCCGGCCAACATCTACTCGCATCAAGCACGAGTCGCTCCGGTGGGAGATCGTTGTCATCCCCGAGTCCAAGTCACGTCAATTTTCCGCCTCCGACTTAGGTATACCCAAACTCGATCCAGAATCCTACGCAGCTTATTACCCGTGTCACCGAATACGAGGGAGAGCTCATTCCACTCCGTGCCACCAGTCAGATCCCCTTAATGCTGGTCTGAGGCTTTGGTGCAGGATCGGGTTCTTGCCTCTCGAGCGGGCCGGGGGGGTGGTGTGAGGGTTTTGACGATCTAGGTATTTAGGGGCGAAATATACGTTGCACGTATTCTCTTTTGCAGGATTTTGCGGCGAACAAGGATCCAATAGCAGTATGTTCCAGCGGAGGGGATGGTGCAATGTGTACGGACAGGATGCTCACTGTCCGGGCTTACAGCCCGGAGATCGAGCTAGACTCCAAGAGCGTTGAGGGAACGTGGGGACCTAGGCGAGATCAGGTTTAGCATACAACCCCCAACATAGGTTATGAGTGATGCCACAGATATGCAACACAGTTAGTGAACTGTAGATTCATCTAGATGCAATCTGTATGGGTCACGAGTGTCCCTTCAGCATCCATGCTCCCGTCAAGGAGTGGTTCTAATGTGGTGAGATCCGGCACCGCGTCGCTAGTTGAATAACCTATAACTTCTACACGTTGGTAGCCGGCGAAGGATTCCGTCGACCCTAGAGAAGCTCGGGCTTTGCATGTGGCCCGGTGGAGGTCGGTAACTTCTCGTTCATCGCGGCTCTGGTCGACCAGTGGCCGGTGATGTAAAATTTTACTTCCGCCCTGAGCCCGCAGAGTCTGGTCGCAACAGAGCTCACAGAGAAGGCCACGACAGAGATTTTCCACCCACACCAGGTGCAATGTCTCAGGTCCAGAGTGCTTCAGTAGAGCCATAGGGCTGCGGTGATTCCTTCCCAACTTCAGGTTGGCGACTGGAGTCCAGTAAGTTCGCGTCAGCAGAGTACTCACTGTCACTGGGCTGGGGTCAAACCAAGGACGAGACCCATATGGACATTGAAAGATTTCAAATTCTGCGGATTTGCCTCAAGTTCAGTAGCATTGGTGGTGTAGGACACACGATGAAGTTGCCAATGAAGCATCTCGCCTTTGAGTGTATAGGGGAGCGTCTCAAAGCAATGAAATGCTGTTGGTTTTTGGTCAAATCAGTACGCCCTATCGGCATATGTTCTAATTGTTTTCATTTATCGCCTTTGGATCTGTATGCAATACTATGCTTCCTCGCGGGTATTGTTGTTTGTCGGAGTGATACTGTTCATTGAGGTGGGTACTTTGTGCCAATCGCGCGCCTTGTTCGCAGGGGCTGACGGAATTCCAGTGTTTGCTTTTAGAAACGAAATTGAGCACTCCTTGAGAGCTATATATCCAACGATAGTCGCGACGTTCACGGAATTACACCAACACAAAACTCACACAGCGTCGGACGACACTATGCGTCATAACAAAGAACTCCTAGGATGCCGACCGCAATGCCAACTTCAAGAGGTACATCGAGACCACGAAGCAATTTTGCCCTTCAAAGAGGCGTTAACGTATCGGAATTGAATCTGAAATTCGGTCGGCACCAACGAGACAATAGGGGAAGCTCACTTTGGTGACATTGCGAGAAGTATGGAGATATAGCCACCTCAAAATATATCGCCAATTGGTCAAAGCATATGTGGGAAGAACCAAAGACTGACTCAAGGAAACTCATCCCCGCGAGTGAGCATACTACACATAAAGAACACGTCCCATAAGCATTCGACTTCGTTTCTAGCACCAAAAACGCAACAAATGGCAGATGGGATACCTATAGTCAGGAGTGAATGATAACAACGGACCAAAGGACGGAACTACAGACCGTAACGCCCACTTCAGCTGGAGGAGGTAGCCGATCATAAGCCAAGGAGTGACTTGTCGAAGCGGTAAATAGTGTATTCTGAAAAGATGAAATATAGGGATACAACCTCCAAACCGACCTAAATGAACTATGACCCGGAGATTGTGGGGATACCCCCAAGAACGTAAACAGATGATTCAGTGCAGCTGATAAATATCGCACATGTTGCCTCACTCTGTTGATTAGCGCTCCGAAGATCAAATCACTCTAGCTCTCACTACGCACGAAAGACAATAGAAGAAATATAGGAAGAAGTTGCTGGGTTGGTTTCGAGTATGAAATTCGCTGCATGGATCTGACGATCCACAGACGTTCGTCAGTGTCGAGAGAGATCCTGTAACATAGCCAGACCATAACCGAGAGAAGACACCACGTGTCTCGGACGGACAGCACACACGGCAATGGACATACAACCAGTTGAGGATCGAAGAGTCTCTGTCAGCAAGCAAGACATGAAGCGGTTATCAGACCATACCTGGTTGAGAAGATTGTAGACCCTATCGTCAATTCCACTCTAATGGCAAGGAATTTTTGAGAGTCTCGTATAGTGTGAGCTGACCTGTTGCACTAGGGCGAACATTGACAAGATCGACTACCCACCACCAGGATAGAGTGTCAGGTCTAATGGTTCGCTTCTCTTTTCCCGCACGGATGGACGGAGCGCGATAAGGATCAGGGTGCATCCACTTGTGGACATTGATGCAATTGTGAGATGCGCCGTCTTCAACGACTCTTCTTAGACTACACATTGTGGAGGTCTCAGATCACAGAGCCGCATTGGTGTGAGAATTACAGTCTATTGGTGTTCCATCGTAAGAATTTTCGACCAATGCTATGGATCCTATTCCTGCAGCAGTCTTACATATCCATAGAGACTATGGAGACCCCATAGCACCCACTCTTCCGGGTGGAAGGATTTCATAGCTCACCAACTAGATTAAGCCAGAGCTCATTAGGACTGCGACAGCAGAGACAAGTGGCTAGCACCACAACCGGAACCTGAGGCCGAGGTGGCACCTATGGGGAGTCGCGAAAGTGGCTGCGAGTAGGATGAAGGATTGCAGAGGAGGAGAGGACAAGCTCCGCCGTATGCACGGAGATCATGAGCCTCCCTACGCTAACTCGAGATTGAGACTAAAGCGATCTTCTGATTGGACGGGTGGCAGTGGTCTGAATATAAGGCTGTATGCAGAGACGTTTGAAACACTCAGGAGATGGGGGACACGGGTGGGCGGGTGTATCAGCACTGACTCAGTTTGACAGTGAACTCTCACTCACCATCGCACTCTCTCACAGGCAGTACCTAGAGCTCGACTACTTGGGCTCAGCCATAGAGTCCCACCACCACACGCCACAATATCAGCGCGATTTTGCCATAGAAGCTATTGGCAAGCATCTATACTAGTTTCCGATGATCCATCAGAATTAGACGTAGGTTTGAGAAGACCATCACACTGAGGCTGCTTGGAGCAAAAGAAAGAAGAAGGTAGTTCGAAGATTGTAGATTAGTCGTAGGGATTTCTCAGATATGAGTGCTGTAATAATTCCATGCCTCTTAGCTACTTTCTGGGCAGGAGGAGGAGATTTGGGCCTAGGACTCTATACTACTAGCGGATTACCTATGGCTCACGTGTCATGAAGTTCTCCCTCCGCATTGTTATCTGTGTGACCCGTCTCGATCAAAAGTTGGAGAGAATGGAGACAGTGTGTCTAGAGAGGGGTGATACTATCATGTTAAGGTACCCATTTGGACCGTGTACAGCCTAGCTAAGGCGACGTAGAGACCCAGTGCTTCGCATGACGGCTCTCCAAGGGTTATCGTTATGAGAGAGCCGAGAGAGCGTCACTGCTTTCATATGGTGTGAGACATAGCTAGCCCATCGCAACTGCTCAAAGATCGCCGTGCATAGATGGCAGCTAGTGGAAGTTTAGTAGTCAAAAAAATGCAGATCCGAGTGATTTGTTGCGAGCTAAGAAGCCTGCCACAGATTCAGCATTCCAGTCGTCTGGTGAAACGAAGCCGATTCACATTCACCCGACGGATCCCAATGCTGCTCCGACTCACATTTCAACAACACTCGACTCCAAATAGGAAGAAGCGCTCATCCAGTTCCTCCGTGAGAACTGGGACATCTTTGCATGGAAACCTTCTGACATGCCAGGTGTTCCCAGGGGACTGGCTGAGCATCGTTTGCGAGTCGACCCAAAAGTGAAACCAGTCAAAGAACATCTTCGACGGTCCGCCGTACAGAGAGAAAGGCAATCGGTGAAGAAGTGGCTCGGCTTCTAGCAGCTGAGTTTATCCGAGAGATTTACCACTCCGAGTGGTTAGCTAATGTTGTCATGGTCCCAAAGAAGGTACTCACTTCGCATGTGCATTGACTTCAAACATATCAATCGGGCCTGCCCGAAAGATCACTTTCCTCTCCCTCGCATCGACCAAATAGTCGACTCGACTGCGGGGTGTGAGCGTTTGTCCTTTTTGGACGCTTATTCCGGGTATCATCAGATCCGTCTGTATGGACCCGATGAGATAAAAACAGCTTTCATCACCCCATTTGGGTGCTTCTGTTATGTCACTATGCCATTCGGCTTGAAGAACGCTGGAGCCACATTCATGCGGATGATTCAGAAGTGTTTACTCACTCAGATCAGTCGGAATGTGAAGCATACATGGATGACATTGTGGTCAAGTCACGTAAAGGTTCCGACCTACTGGCTGACCTTGCTGAAACCTTTGCCAACCTCAGAAGGTATGATATCAAGCTTAATCCATCAAAGTGCACGTTTGGAGTTCCAGGCGGAAAATTACTCGGTTTTCTCGTTTCCGAACGAGGGATCGACGCTAACCCAGAGAAAGTGGGTGCCATACTCCGGATGAAACGCCCTGTGCGTGTGCATGATGTCCAGAAGCTTACTGGTTGTTTGGCCGCCCTAAGTCGATTCATTTCTCGCCTCGGTGAAAAGGCACTGCCTCTTTACCGACTGATGAAGAAGTCAGATAAGTTCGAGTGGACTCCTGAAGCTGATGCAGCATTTGCAGAGCTTAAAGCCCTGCTTTCCACCCAGCCGGTGCTTGCTGCTCCAATCAGCAAAGAGCCTTTACTGCTTTACATTGCAGCCACTGGACAAGTCGTCAGTACAGTACTTACGGTCGAGCGGGAAGAAGAAGGAAAAGCTTACAAAGTTCAGCGCCCAGTATACTATGTCTCTGAAGTTTTGACTCCATCAAAGCAAAGATATCCACATTATCAGAAGCTTGTTTATGGGATTTATATGACCACGAAGAAGGTTGCACATTACTTCTCTGACCACTCCATTACAGTCGTCAGCGACGCTCCATTATCAGAGATTCTGAACAACAGAGATGCAACTGGTCGAGTGGCAAAGTGGGCGATTGAACTCCTTCCCTTAGATATCAAGTTCGAGGCAAAGAAAGCTATCAAGTCCCAAGCAATAGCAGATTTCCTCGCCGAGTGGATCGAACAACAACTGCCGACTCAAGTTCACTCGGAGCACTGGACCATGTTCTTTGATGGTTCCAAGATGCTGAATGGTTCCGGTGCTGGGGTGGTACTGGTATCCCCCCGAGGAGACAAGCTCAGATATGTCCTCCAGATTCACTTTGATTCCTCCAATAACGAAGCAGAATATGAAGCACTCTTGTATGGGTTGCGTATGGCCATCTCACTCGGCGTCCGTCGCCTCATGGTCTATGGCGACTCAGATTTGGTAGTCAATCAAGTGATGAAGGAGTGGGACGTAGAAGCCCAGCCATGACTGACTGTAACGCGGTGAGGAAGTTGGAAAAGAAGTTTGAGGGGTTAGAGCTCCATCATATACCCCGACTGAAAAATCAAGCAGCCGATGATTTAGCAAAGATAGGCTCCAAGAGAGAAGCCATTCCCAGTAATGTGTTCCTGGAGCATATTCATGCACCTTCAGTTCAAGAAGATCCCTTCACTGAAGAGCCCAACTAGCCAAAGAATTGGGGAACGTATGCGAAATTCAAAATTTTCCTACGTGTCACCAAGATCTATCTATGCTCTGTTGGTCGTATTTTTCTCATAATTTTTTTGTGTATTTTATTTTGGTTTTTATCTTTTTTTTTTTTTCTCTCTTTGTTTTTCTTATTTTGGTTATTACTCCGACTGGACAGTGTCGTACATTGTTATATCCTTAGGAAGGAACTCCCTAGAGGATGAAGAAGAGGCTCGACAGATCGTCCGTCGATCCAAAGCCTTTACTGTGATAAGAGGACACTGTTCAGGGAAAGTGTAACCGGAGTCAGCCAGAAATGCATAACCCCAGAAGAAGGTCTAGCGATCCTCAACGACATCCACTCGGGGACCTGTGGCCACCATGCGTCCTCTAGGACCATTGTGGCTAAAGCATACCAGCTGGATTTTATTGGCCACGAGCAAATGAAATGGCGAAAGATATAGTCGACAGATGTGAAGGCTGCCAGTTTTACTCCAATATGTCCCACAAACCTGCTCAGCCCTAAAGACCATTCCACTCGTCTGGCCCTTTGCTGTTTGGGGATTAGATATGGTTGGACCGCTGAGGACTGGTAGGAGCGGCTTCACTCACGTGCTTGTAGCAGTCGACAAGTTTACCAAGTGGATTGAAGCCAAGCCTATCAAGAATCTGGAAGCTAGTACTGCCGTCAGCTTCATCAGAGAATTGACGTTCAGATACGGAGTTCCACACAGCATCATCACTGACAATGGATCGAACTTCGATTCAGATGAGTTCAAGAGCCTTCTGCGCCTCCCAAGGCACACGAGTCGACTATGCTTCAGTCGCCCATCCCCAGTCGAATGGACAAGCAGAGAGCAAATGGCCTGATTCTCAAAGGATTGGAAACCCCGACTGATGCGAGACCTCAAGCATGCAGCGGCGCCTGGGTTGATGAACTTCCATCAGTTCTTTGGGGATTGAGGACAACTCCCAATCGGTCGACTGGCCGAACTCCATTCTTCTTGGTCTATGGAGCTGAAGCTGTTCTACCGAGTGACTTGCTTCATAATGCACCACGAGTCGAGCTCTTCTCTGAAGATGAAGCAGAGCAAGCTCGGAAGGACGCAGTCGACCTCCTAGAGGAGGAAAGAGAGATGGCCTTGATCCGGTCGACCATTTATCAGCAAGACTTGCGTCGATTCCACGCCTAGAAATGTGAAAGGTCGAGCCTTTCAAGAGGGAGACTTGGTTCTTCGAGTGGATCAGCAGAAACCACACAAGCTCGCTCCTGCTTGGGAAGGCCCCTTCATTGTCACCAGAGTGCTCCACAATGGAGCATACCACCTTTACAATGTCGAGCATAAGAAGGACGAGCCACGGGCTTGGAATGCGGAGTTGCTCCGCCCCTTTTACACTTAAGTACTCATTCGAATAAAATGTAATAAGAAATACCTTTGTAATTTGCTTATCAAAGACAAGAGCTTTACAGTCCTCTAACGATTGTTGTTGCTTTTATTTGCGTCTGAAATCCCCCGAGTGGGTGACTTAGCTGCGAATCTGTTTTGCAGAAATTAAAAAAATTCTACGCATCACCAAGATCAATCTATGGAGTAACTAGCAACGAGGGGAGTGCATCTTCATACCCTTGAAGATCGCGAGTCGGAAGCGTTGCAAGAACGCGGTTGGAGGAGTCGTACACGTAGCGATTCAGATCGCGGCCGAATCCGATCTAAGCACCGAACAACGGTGCCTCCGCGTTCAACACACGTGCAGCCCGGTGACGTCTCCCGCGCCTTGATCCAGCAAGGAGGAGGGAGAGGTTGAGGAAGAAGGCTCCAACAGCAGCACGACGGCGTGGTGGTGATGGAGTGGCAGTTCTCCGGCAGGGCTTCGCCAAGCTCACGCGGAGGAGGAGAGGTGTTGGGGAGGGGAGGGGCTGCGCCTTGGATGTGGTGCTGCAGCCCTCCCCTCGCCCCTCTATTTATAGGGAGAAGGGGGAAGGGGGCCGGCCCCTCTAGATGAGATCTAGAGGGGGCGGCGGCCAAGGGGGAGGGGGCTTGCCCCCCAAGCAAGGGGGCGCCCCCCTTTAGGGTTCCCCCCAAACCCTAGGCGCATGGGCCCTAGGGTGGGATGGCGCCCAGCCCACTAGGGGCTGGTTCCCTTCCACCTACAGCCCATAAGGCCCTCCGGGGCAGGTGGACCCTCCCGGTGGACCCCCGGAACCCCTCCGGTGGTCCCGGTACAATACCGGCATACCCCCGAATATTCGGTGACCGTATGATGACTTCCCATATATAAATCTTCACCTCCGGACTATTCCGGAACTCCTCGTGACGTCCGGGATCTCATCCGGGACTCCGAACAACATTCGGTAATCACATACAAATCTTCCTAATAACCCTAGCGTCATCGAACCTTAAGTGTGTAGACCCTACGGGTTCGGGAACCATGCAGACATGACCGAGACAACTCTCCGGCCAATAACCAACAGCGGGATCTGGATACCCATGTTGGCTCCCACATGTTCCACGATGATCTCATCGGATGAACCACGATGTCGAGGATTCAAGCAATCCCGTATACAATTCCCTTTGTCAATCGGTACGTTACTTGCCCGAGATTCGATCGTCGGTATCCCAATACCTCGTTCAATCTCGTTACCGGCAAGTCACTTTACTCGTTCCGCAACA
>NC_053024.1:53013658-53108200 GCF_003073215.2 Triticum urartu
CCTGATATATCAGGACACAGTCCGCAAAATGGGGATAGACCCAATAAAAATTAGCCATAGCAATACTACCTTTAAGGGAGTAACGCCAGGCCCAAAAGCCCATTGCACGGGCTCCTTGCTACTAGAGGTTATATTCGGTTTTCCTGATAACTTGCACAGCGAAAATTTAACCTTCTACATCGCACCGTTCCAAAGCGGCTATCAAGAACTACTCGGACACGAAGCTTTCGCTCGCTTTAATGCAATACCGCATTACGCTTCTCTTATGCTTAAGATGCCCGGTCCACGTGGCATCATTACAGTAAACGGAAATATTTAGCGCTCCTTGCGCACGGAAGACCGTGCGGCTGCCTTGTTAGCCGCACACTAAACGGCCTCAGCAACTAAAGCATCTGATAGGTCGTTAAGACCATAGACACGGTTGGACGAGTCCGGTGCAGCTATATGTAATTGATACAGGTTTGATGGCTATACCCCTATTACAATACAAGGAGCTCAATGCGCGCAAACAAGTGGCAATTGGGCTCAACTCTACTCATTTAAAACTATATATTGTTTATTTAGTATAACTTACCTTTTGCACGGCAAATTTTCAATTAAGTTCCTCTCTTTTATAGATGACCATCGTGCTACACCCGTCCAGAATACGGCACAATGGAGATAGAGGCGCAGACGTGCAGCAGGGACCCGTTCTAAGGATTCTTTTTAGATTAAGACCCTGCGTAAACCTTTTTTACTGTCTCTTGTTGATACACATCCCTCGGATTCTCAATACAATTGAGAAGGATGGTGACGTATTGGCATGTGGCCACGTCAGAATATTGCACGTACCTGGACACCAGGGGCTTATTACAAAGGGCACTGTTTAGGCCCGGTTTACATCATAAAGACCGAATACCTTAGGGAGTGTTCGGCGTCGCGAGTTTGGCCTTATATGCATCAGCTCCGAATCATGTCTTTCGTCAAATGTTGGGTTTGCCCGGCTCCTGTGTTTTGTTGCCTTACGTTCCGCTCTATCGGCTAAGGCGGCACCAGGGGAACTACTGCAATTGTGCCCTGGTTCATCCGGACGAGCACCTCAGTAGAGAAAGACGAAAACTTACTGTCATGATATAGCATGAGACTGGTCAACCACTCAATGACCTAGCGGAATCTTCGGGATTCCTCAGCTTTAACGAAGGGCCGTTTCCCGGCCAGGCATACACGCTCCCCGAATTCAGATGAGTGCGGAGCCACCAGGGGCTATATAGTAGCCCCACTGTCAAACTCCTCTGGCTAAGTGAAAGTGTTAAAGCATTATAGTCCGGTTGCCTAGTTCGCTGCGCTATCACCTCCTTAATGGACCAAGACGTTGGATCAAGTGTGAACATGCGTCTTCTGCGAACACCCCTGCATTATATGCGTGGGGGCTGAAGCCGACGACTACGATCTTTCAGGTTATATACATATATACATAAACGGCCGCACAGGAGGCATCATAGCACTTTTGGGCAAAAGTATAAATACAGCCTTGATAAATCCAATAAAACATTGTTTTTACAATGGGAATACATGTCACTCAAACATAATATTCTTTGAGCACTGAGCCTCTATTGAACGAGCGCCTTCAAGAACTTCTTCTAAGTAGTGCACGGCAGCCACTCGGTCTATGGCCGAACCCTGTGCCGCAACAGTGGTGGCATCCATCTCCGCCCAGTATGTTTTGACACGGGCAAGGGCCATCCGCGAGCCTTCTATGCACGCCGACCTCTTCACAGCATCGATGTGTGGCACAGCGCCAAGGACCTGTTGCACTAAGCTAAAGTAGCTATTCGGCCTTGACCCTCCGGGCCACAAATTACCCACAACAGACCTCATGGCCAGCCCAGATAATCTATGGAGCTCGGCCCAACCGGTCAATCACTCATTCAGCAGCAGCGGATGGACTGGAGTGTGAAACTGTGACCAGAACAGCTTCTCCACTTCGGGACCTTCCTGATCCTTGAAGTACTCGGCGGCATCAGCAGCGCTGGCAGCCAAATCCATGTACGCGTCCGCAAAACTCCATAGCAGGTCCAGAGGAGCATAATTCGGATCTCCAAACTTAGTCCACAACAAGAAAGTCTTCCCAGACACGATATCTGTAGCCTGATTCAGCTCCTCCTTCGTCGCTCTAATTTTGGAGCGGGCTTCCTTGGAAGCCACCCGGGCCTTCTCCAGGTCCGTCGCTTTCGCCTGGTTTTCCTCTTCAAGAAGCCGGTAACAGTCAGCAACATCCTTTAACTCCATGGCCATCTTGGCAATTTTTTCTTTGCTCTCGCAATGTGCGGCCTGTTCGGCCCTTAACTCTTTCGCCGCCTGTAAAGCGGCCGCATTACTACTGCTGGCTTGCTCCTTGGCTCGGGCAAGCTCCGCCCGAAGGGTCTCCACGGTGGCCGCTCCATCTGTAGTCACAAACATATTAAAGATACCGGCATCAGGCCGCTCTTATTGTGTGACAATCGCCAGAAAAATCACTGACCCTGTGCCTCGTCAAGCCGCTTGTTGACAAGCACGATGTCGGCATCTGCCGCATCCAGCTGTCTCTTTAGTTCGGCATACCCATCAGTCCGGCAAGCCACCGGAGCCTCCACCACCTGCACATAAAGGCAGCCTGGTTATTACCTGGGACTATGATCCTCTGTTCGCCGCCGTTTTTGACGACAACCAGAGTCTCAGGGGCTACCATCTACACAGGGCACATCTAAAAATGTGCGGTACTTTCGCAAATGTACATCATTTCACATACCTCAAAACCCGTCAGTAGACTCATAAAAGCTTCATGCAACCCTCTTTCGGCGGACGAAATTCTTTCAATCACCATACCCATCAATGTGCGGTGCTCTTCTGAGATAGCCGCTTGCTCCAGCATACCCCTCAGTACGTCTGACCGCACACCAGACGGTGCCAGACTCTTTTGATGACTCTCTTCGAGAGCCGGATGCTAAGGACTTCGGGTGGCCATAAGATTACCTTCTGGCCTTGCCGGATCCGGAGAAACCCTCTGGGACGACACCTCGGGTCGCCCGCTTCGTGAGGCGGTGAGGCAGGGGGAGGCGTTTCGCTCTCCATCATCTCCGGAAGAAGATCCCCCGAAGACGAGCTCTGCTGAGAAGGGCTAAGATCCGGACTGCAAGATAAATGCTTCAATTATTTTCCTCAGAAGTAGAGCAAGATATTTTCGTTATTAACTACCCCTTTTACTTACAGCTCGGGGGAGGGCTGGTCCCCTTGAGGTCATAGTACGACCAGGGTATCCCCCAGGGCAGGACCCTTCGGCGGAGATTTCTTCCCTCGTTTGGAGACCATTGTCTCCGGGTCCGCAGAGGCGGTTCTCTTCTTTCCCTGGGGAGAGGAAGTTGAAGTTCCTTCTCTCCGGCTAATCTCCTTCGTGGAGACGCTAGCCTCGTTATTCCCCCCTTCATATTCCTTGGAGGGCACTAGGCAGGGTGCTGACTCAAGCATCTTTTCCAACACCGGATTGTCCAAGCCTTCAGGAAGGGGGCCGAACACCGGATCATCTTCGCCTTTGTTATCCAGTCCTGGTCAAAGGGCGATTCTTCAGAATGATGATAAATAAAAGGACAGTGTGTTCGGCCATGGGATTACTTACTTGGGCAGCGGGGCGGTTGCAGCTCAGGCCCATGTCCTCGGTAGTGTCCGGACACTCTATTTGGGGTCCGAAGAACGATTTGTACATCTCCTCTTGCGTCATGCCGAGGAAATTCTGAATAGTGCGCGGTCCTTCCGGGTTGAATTCCCACATGCGGAGGGCTGACGTTTGCAAGGCTGGACTCGACGAACCAGCATCACTTGCATTACTATAACCAGACTGAAATCTCCCTCGAAGAGATCTCGGATACGGCTCTGCAGTATTGGCACGTTCTTGGCTAGACCCCAGCTCAGCCCCCTGCTGATCCATGACATCAGTTGTGGTGGAGGGCCCGAGCGAAAGGCGGGGGTAGCTACCCACTTGGCACTTTGGGGAGCTGTGATGTAGAACCACTCCCGTTGCCACAGTACGGACACCTCTGGAAAGGAACCCATTGGCCATGGAGCGTCAGCAATTTTGCTTATTAGAGCACCTCCGCACGCTGCATACTACCCCTCGACCATCTTCGGCTTCACATCAAAGGTCTTGAGCCACAGGCCGAAGTGAGGGTTAATGCCGAGGAAGGCCTCACAAATGACAATAAATGACGAGATGTGAAGAAGGGAATCTGGGGCCAGATCATGGAAATCCAGCCCATAATAGAACATAAGACCCCTAACAAAGGGATCCAGAGCGAGGCCTAGTCCTCAGGGGAAGTGGGAGACGAACACAACGCTCTCGCTGGGTTCAGGAGTAGGGACAACCTGCCCTCGGGCGGGCAGCCTATGCGAAATTTCGGCGGTCAGATATCTGGCCTCCCTCAACTTCTTGATGTCCTCCTCCATGATGAAGGAAGGCATCCACCGGCCTTGAAGGCTGGATCCGGACATGATTGAAGGTCCGAAGCACCTCACCTGGGCTTTGGGTGTTAGAACTCGAGGCGGGGGAAGGATTCGATTGAGCACGGGAGGGAAAAAAGTAAAAGCCTTGTCCCTTTATAAAGAGCGTGAATATCAAGCGTCCTCCTCGTGGCCGTTTGGGACTTGCCTAAAATCTAGGTGTCCTAGGCACGGTTGGGTTACCCACATCCATATTAATGAGAATCCCGTAATAAAGGCAACACGATCTCTGCTTTGACAAGACGTGTCCAGAAACCGCCTCACGTTATGTGCGGGGCTGGTTAAAGAAAAATGGTTCAAATAATTACTGGGCCGTGGCGTGATGTCATGCTGCCAAAACGTGTCAGCAGATTAGATTTGTGGAAATATTATTCTCTCTACGGTGGAACTTATTTTGCAGGGTCGGACACTATCCATGTATTCAAACTCTTCCGTGGTGTATTCGGAGGAGGAACCCGCCTTGCGATGCCGAAGACAACACTGCGCGCCGGACTCATCGTCATTGAAGCCTGGTTCGGGGGCTACTGAGGGAGTCCTGGATTAGGGGGTCTCCGGACAGCCGGACTATATCCTTTGGCCGGACTGTTGGACTATGAAGATACAAGATTGAAGACTTCATCCCGTGTCCGGATGGGACTCTACTTGGCGTGGAAGGCAAGCTAGGCAATACGGATATGTATATCTCCTCCTTTGTAACCGACCTTGTGTAACCCTAGCCCCCTCCGATGTCTATATAAATCGGAGGGTTTTAGTCCGTAGGACAACATACAATCATACCATAGGCTAGCTTCTAGGGTTTAGCCTCTCCGATCTCGTGGTAGATCAACTCTTGTACTACTCATATTATCAAGAATAATCAAGTAGGATGTAGGGTTTTACCTCCATCAGGAGGGCCCGAACCTGGGTAAAACATCGTGTCCCCTGCCTCCTGTTACCATCCGCCTTAGACGCACAGTTCGGGACACCCTACCCGAGATCCGCCAGTTTTGACACCGACAGTACCCCCACCGATTTGGGGCGGATCTTTCGGTTCAGGGGTACCACGGGCATTTCACGTGTCGGGATTTCACAGGAGGTCGGAGTTTTCGCGTGTGTTGTAATTTCGTAATAGCAAGGCGCGGGTTGAGATGGAGGGAGTTGTCGGAGCATAACGAGACAAAGATATATCTTAAATATTTCGGGCTAACAAGGCACGGGTTGAAGAGGCGGGAGTTTCGCAGCACGATAGACAGAGATGCTAGCTTGAATTTTTGGCATAACAAGGCGCGACTTGAAATTTCGGAAGAAGAAGCTTAACGTGTACCAAAAAAAAGACAATTTGCACCTCAACACGCACAACACACACAAACACCATTTAGACTAGAGTAAGGTACACGTGCATTGAACGCATGAGATTTGGCAACCAAATTATGAATAAATACCACATTATAGCATGCAAGCTTTGAGTCATATATGCATGATGTAGATGTTCATTTAATTCTTATAGTTCATTTCATTCAAAATCTCTAGTTTTTATAAGAAAGCTAATCTATTTTAAGATTCATGGAATTGTGCATCGTAAGACATAAAGTAAAAACAAATAATGGCAAATCATGTAGAAAAACATTTGGGCAATTCTAATACGGAAGATTCTAGAACAAATAAGAAGTGCTTGTGTTTTGATGTTTGTGCATTTGCTTAACACTACTAGGGAAAACCTTATACACAGAACTTTAGCAGTACCGCGGGTCAAAGAAGCACGCTGGTGCTAAGTAGCAGTAGCGCGCCTGTGCAAACCGCGCTATAGATAAAGTTTTAGCAGTAGCGCGTCTTGTTCTAAACACGTTACTACTAAAATTCCCACGGCTTTGCCGATAGGATACACATAGTAGTAGCGACCTATATCGAACCGCGCTACCGATACTTTCTTTGTAGCAGCGCGTTTTAATCTAAACTCGCTACTGCTAAAGGATATAGAATTAAATGGAAAGCACATAGAAAGGTAATTGAAAATGAAAGAAATAGAATAAGGTGAAAGGAAAAAAATAAAATGTGAAGAAAACTAAATGAAAAAGGGGGAAAAGAGAAAGGAGTAGCAGTAGCGTGTATCCCATAACGCGCTGTAGCTAACGTAGCAGTAGCGCACTTTCTGGAACGCGCTACTGCTACTTCTGACTTAACCACGGGGTTCGTCCTTCCCCACGGCCACTTCCCCCAAATCTAGCTCTCCACTCTCGTCGCCGCTGTCGCCCGTTGGCCGCCGCTCGCTCTCCGCACACCCTCTACACCGCCCCGACCGCAGATTCAACGCCGCCCCCGCCCCCGACCTCAACGCCGCCCCGGACGCCGCCCCCGACCCCGACCTTGACACCGCCATCCGCCGCACGCCCGAGCCCCGACCCCGACGCCGCCTGCCCCTCCCTCGTCGCAGGCACCTGAGGTGAGCACGCCTACTCCTCCCTCTCCCCTACCTCTGCCTAGGGTTTCTTTATATTTTTGTTGCATCAAATTAGTTAGGGTTCATGTAAGGGTGGAAACGAATCGGATGCGTATGCGACTCAAATGAGTTAGGGTTCATGTAAGGGTGGAAACGAATCAAATTTCTAAGATGAATCATAAAACGAGTAAAATTTAACCACTTATTTCACTTTATAATTGGATAATTGGAATATCCACTACCACTTTCCACCCCTAGCTTCATCAAATTAGATGGTAATTAGGGCAGTAGTTCCTGGGTACTAATTAGTTAGTAAGAACTAGGTACTAATTAGGTACTAGTTTATTTTTATTTATAGTAAGTTTATTTTTAATAAGAACTAGTTGAATTAATAGAACTAGTTAATAAGAACTTGTTGCTATTTTTTTAGTTAAAGCAATTTTTCCCGCATCGACGTGGACGATGCCTATCCCGCATCCTCGTCGTCGAGTCGGCGGAGGACGACACCTGCTTGACCAGATGGGCCATGTTCGGGACTGGGCTCCGTCGGGGTGGTACTAGGAGGTGCTACCTACCGGGGGGCACAGGTTGGTGAGGAGCCAGCCTGTCGTTGACCCGAACCTTCTTTGGTGGTGGTCGCATGGGCCAGTGACGGTCCAGAGGCTCGAGGACCCCGTGGAGGTGGTGCGTCACCGTGTCAATGAGGAGGACGCGCACGTCCGTCGCTACTTGTTTGCGTTGGAGCACATGTTCTCCAATACATGGCAGGTTCTCCAGGGATCTCACTGGAGCTATGATCCCGTGATGGTTCCTTCTCTGTGGGTGTCCACCGCCCGCGCCGATACCCGCCGTGTGCGAGGGTTTTAGTTGTATTAGTGATGTTATATGTATGACACTATTCGGGATGTATTAGTGATAATATTCGATGATGTACGGATGCATGAGATGATTTACTTTTGCTTATTGAATGCATGCTAATTTGAGTCCTATAAGATATTTCGAAATGTATATCTTGTGTTGCTCAAATAGGATATGTGCTTGCCCAAGTGGCCGGTCATGTTTGAAGGTTACACCTCCGAGTGGCCTATGTTTTGCCGGAGTGTTGATTCATTTCTGTTCCGGGAAATTTCAGGCGCTCGATATGTCCTATTTTAGCAAAGGTCAAGCCAGATTTTTCCGTGAATTTTGGCATGACTTGTGCCAGAAGATGTAGGAAATATCGAGTGCCCCGAATTTGTGTGTTGAGTATCCTGGTAGTTGTCTTTGATCGATTTTAAATTAATGTTTTAACTATGAACATAGGAAATGTCTAACGACGAAAAGGATTTCGGTATTTGCAAATACCGCGAAGACGAGCGCGGCCTGTGCGACGGAATCTTCCTAGATGATGATAGGCGCTTCAGCATCAAGATGGACGAGAACTTCGAAGTGGATACAGTAAGTCACAACGACAAGTCTTTTTTCGTAATTAAGCATGACATTTGCTTCAACCTATAATTTAAGCATGACATTAAGCATGACAAGTCTTTTTTTACTATTATACTAGCGTATCCCCTGCCATGCAAGAGTTTTTGTATTGGATAAGATAGGTTTCAGTCGTACTATGGAGGGAAAAAATTTACTTGAAGACCGAGCATGGTTATATTTTCCATGAAAAATTATACAATTCAGACTACTACACTTATTTTGGATGCAAAACATGGCGAGCACTATGCAAGACTTATGCATTTGAGCCTGATATGGTTATCACCTTTGATATTCGTCCGGAAGATGATATTGAAGGTAATACCGACATCTGGGTCGATGTGCAGACGCCTCCAGTTATACCATTATGTAAGTTTCTCAACCATATTTATGTCTTTGATATTGTTTATTCAAAAATAGTTGACAACTAATTTGTATTGTCAGCTTATTTCGGTGTAAGCAAACATGTCCAGCGCTTGGTAGACAGGACCTACTGCTGTCCCGAGGCTGAACTAAACTGCGAAGAGCTAAGTCATTATGTTTCATGGCTTGAGGATCTTGATCCTGTCAAGACAAATTTTCTTCCTGCATTTAGAAATGTTAGTGCTGAAAACATGCGACCAATAGTGTTCGTAATGAACTACGGTCACATCTATTTAGGAAGGATGGTAAGATTTTTACTATTTGTCCTCAGTGCATCTTTTCCATACATTATTTTTGTAGCTAAACTTCATTGCTAAGTATGTTACCATACGATGTTCTTCAACAGGGACTCTCGATGAATGTTGTGCCTTATGGGATCGAGACTAAAGGTACCATGAGTATTAATAGCTTACGGCCAAGATATCCTACAGATTACTTTAGTGCATTCAAGATTAGCGACGGATGCTTAGTAGTGCAAGACTGGACCAAATGTGTGATGGAGAAGCACAGAGAAGTACTAGGGGGCAGCAAACAGATGCGCTACCCACGATTAGGAGACAGGTTCATCTGCATGCTACAACTTGATCAAGGAGGAGAGCTACACATGTTTTATGTTATTTTACCTAAGATAGAGCAGCAGGAGTGATTAGCTAGCTAGAAATGAGTTTGAGGATGATGATGTGCTACACTATTACTATGATGATAAAATAGCTAGTGTTGGTGGTAATGAATCTGATGATTATTATTAGCTAGTGTGAGTGGTGATTAAATAAATACTGTTGGTGGTAATGACTATGATGATGATTAAATAGCTTGTCCTGGTGCATTAGATTCAAGTGGAGGCAACATGTGGTGCACATCGAAAGTACTACTAGTCCAAACTGATCAAGTTTGGATTAGTAGTATACTTTTGACATGCACCAGATATTGCCTCCACTTGAACCTAATCCACCTTCATTTGACACACTGTTATGGACATAATGATGTAAACCTCATAACTGGTATTGTACCAATATTTGTACGATGGCGCATAAGTACACTAAAAATAAAAAATAAAAAATAAAAAAGAATACTAGTAGCGATGGAGAGAAAACACACTGCCAATAGTTACATTAGCAGTAGCGTGGGAGTGAACAAACGCTGCAGCTATTTGTCCTAGCAGTAGCGCGTGCGGGCACGCGTTACTGCTAAGCAATGGCTGTAGCACCTTATTAGTAGCGCGCCTACCCACGCTACTAGTGAGCACAAAACCAGCACTACTGCTAGGGTTTTCCCTAGTAGTGTAAGTTCAACCATGGAGTCTTCTAGATTATACATGTGGCGAAATCTGGTGGAATCTAGATGATATCCAACGGCCAGTAGTGCTTAAATTTGCCATCTTTGGACCATCGGATTCGCCTCATCCAACGACCATCTTTCAAAGATAAAGTTACCCGCACACAATATAAAAAATATCTAAAATATAATATAATATATATAGGGGTATAGATATAGATATGTGATGCGAAAGCCGCCCATCATCTCCAATTAGAATAGTGTGTCCATGCACGAATGCGACGTGGCCAATTGATGTCTGCCATCGGTATCTCAAATTCAAATCAGTCTGACCTTGTTCAATGTGTACACATTACAACATGCTCGTTTCCAAACCACACCATGCAGATCTCCGTTATATTCATGCATGCATGGTTTTCAAACATCAGGATCTCTTATTCAAATATTTGAATTCAACTTTACATTGATTATGACCTCACCTATTCTTTTACACCCACACAATAGTCTTCTCTTTATAATTGTACCACTAACTTTCTCTCGTGTATGCATGCACACACACTACCAGTCGGCATTATCCATCGCACGCATGCAATCTTTTTCTTCAGTTCGGTCTCCCATGAAGGCACACACCCACACACATCCCCCTCTCCATCATATCAGGCATTCTTTATCTCTCACGCGTGCATGCGCAACAATCGATGTTCCTCTATGTATGTGTGTATATAGCTTGGTCTTTCATAGTTTCCACACAACCCGATCAATCGATATATCCAGTGAGGTCTCACCCTCTTTCCCACGTCCACATCGATCAATCTATACCTCTCTATATAGGATTAACATATATAGCTAATACACCCACATTAATTATATATCCAACACCCCTTCTCATCATCCACGCCTTCCGCTTCATCTCTCAGACGCGTGCACAATGGCGAAGACAGGGGGCAGTAAGGGCCCTGCCCCCTGCCCCCTAACATCACTATATATCGAGGCTAATATGAATGTGATCATTAGACAATTGCTGTTAAAAATGGTTTAAGTTCATGAATTGACCCTCCTCGTAAAGGATTAGCATTGCTTGGCCCCCTAGCTCATTTATTTTTCATGGCTCCGCTACTGCGCGCAACAACGCACGTGTTCGCCCCCTCTCTCTAAATATCGATCTCGCACTTGTGCATTCCTTCATAGTCTCCCTCCACTCGGCCCCTCGCACCATCTTCTAGCCCCTCACCGGGTTTTGCCATGTGTACAATCTAGCAGACTCCATGGTTGAACTTAAGCATAATGCACAAACCTCAAAACAACAGTGGTTCTCTTTTGTTCTAGAATCTTTCGTATCATAACTGCCCAAACTTTTTTTCTAGTTGAATTGCCATTATTTGTTTTTACTTTATGCTTTACAACGCACAATTCCATGAATCATAAAATAGATTAAGGGCTTCTTTGATTCAAAGGATTCTCAAAGGAATTTTGGAGGATTCTAATCATTAGGAATTTTTCCTATCTTGGTTGTTTGATTCGTAGGATTGTAAACCATAGGAATTTTTCCATATGATTCATTTGCACTAGATTTCATAGGAAACATCCCATCCACTCAAACCTATTTGAAAGAATTCTGCATTTTTTCTATGCACAAACAAACACTCGTACAATCCTGTAGGATTCAAGACGACATTCCACTATAATCCCATGTTTTTCCTATTGCCGCGTTCTTAGCTTTTTTATAAAAACTAATTGATTTTGAATGAGATGAACTATAAGAATTAAACGAAGGGCTACATTAGGCATATATGACTCAGAGCTTACATACTATAGTGTGGTATTTATTCATAATTTGGTTGCAAAATCTGATGCGTGCAATGCACGTGTACCTTACTAGTACTTCGAGTATGTGCAAAACACGTAAATTAGAATACCACTGGCATGCTACACAGCCTCTCTCTTACAGTTCATGAAGCCACGTGGCACATGTGGAGGTGTTGCCGCGACATCCTTGCGTGGATTGATCACAGTGACGTGCTGCTGGTTCTAGAAGAATGTACTCGTCTTCCTTGAGCCATACTGGCGGTACATGCACGAAGTGAAGATGTGCATGCACGCCACGCACGCACTCATTCCCTCGCATGGACACACGGGTACACGGGCGGACGTAATTTTGTACCAAGATCCACCCCATGTGATAATTTGACGCGTGTAAAGTCGTTCACTTCATTGATGGTCAATTAATACAGCGCATGCAAAATGAGTGGACGTGAGGGCGGAAGAAAGACATTATTACTCCACTGCGCGCATGCGAGTAGTTAAATCGTGGGTTGCTTGTAGTACTTCCATTGGTCTCCTTCATATTTTGTGCCAATTTTTGACAGTAACATAATATTTACGCACTTGAGCAGTGTAGTACTTGAAATTTATGTTCCGCTAAACTCATCGGGAGCCGTTTCGGGCCTCGAAACCAAAACCATCAATTAATCTTTACCTTGTTCCCATCACATTCAAAAGCCTGCTCACACCTAATAGTACGTACCAAACCTGAACATGTTCCCACTATGCAGGTATTAGTACTAGTGCTAGTACTTAGGTTATAAAAAGGGGAACTACCTAACCGAAAATTACTCTACCTTTCCTCCTCATAAGTGCTTCTTCTTCGTCCGTCGTTGCCATGGCCGGTGAGCAGAGCTCTAGGTCGAGAACTACTCGTTACAAGGGAGCGGCAACCAAGGCTACAGAAAAAAAGAGAGGGCTCGCCGCCACACAGAGACCTCGAAAGATCTCTCACGGGCAGGCGATGGCTCCTAGGAGCACCCTAGCCGTGGAGGCGAACATGCCGAGCCGGCGGAGCTGGAGTCGTTATTCCTCGACGGCATGCCCGATCAGCTCAATAAGCACCTCAATAAGCAGAAGGAGTTTATCCAAGGCTTGATGGAGTTGCTGAAGGAGAGCCTCGACGACATGCCCGCTGAGCTCAATCAGCAGGGGGAGTTGACCGCCGGCTTGGTGATGCTGCTGAAGAAGAGCATTGCCTCGGAGAAGAAGGCGATCGGCGAAATCCCGCAACTTCAGGAGGACAAGGCGAAGCTCTGCCACGAGATCGACCTGTTGAAGCAGAAGAATGCTGGCTGGAAGGAGCTGCATGAGAATAGTAGTTCCTCGACGAAGATGCTGCAGGCCCTCGTCATTGAACAGAAGGAGGAGTTGGCGAAGCTCCGCATCGAGCACCCGACTGCTGTCAAGGTACGTAATGCGGCCGTGGAACATATGATGCAGGCTCGCGTCGAGAAATCCCGCGTCATGGACAAAATGAAGAAGATGGCGGAGGAGACGCGCAAGGAGATGGAGGTCGTGGAGGCGATGAAGAAGTAGTTACGACTCCGCGGCGAATTAGATCATTTGGGGTGATAATCTTCCTTCTTCTTTTGCTCCTGTGTTTAATCTTTTCCTTCGGGTGTTTCTCCGCACGTGTCACTTTCTCCGCGAGGCTTGAATAGAACAATGGTTTTTTTAGGGAATGAATAGAACAATGCTAACAATGAGATGACTAGCAAATTAGATCATTTTTATTGCCATATGGCACTGGGCTGCCATGTTTCGTGCTCCTCCATCGCAGTACTACTCCAGTGGAAAACTTGCGTATACCGCACGGTTCTTTGCTCCTCCTCGATCAGGTCGTCAGCGCATTTATACGAGCTGTTAAATCACAAGGCCCCGCCTTCCAGCAGTAATGAGACGTCAAATCACAAAGGCCCTCGCCTCTCGTGAAACCGACAAAACTAGACTGCCCCGCCCTCTAGCCTTTTAAAAAATGTATACTTTTGTACATCAGTAATATCGATGGATTGCGCCATGGAGCAAAACTTGAAATTAAAAAAGGTGGTACATATAGAGAGCGCTTGTCGCCAAATTATGCATATAGTACTATTAAAAAGGCTAGTCACAATAATGGTGTCCAGCACAACCCACCCCTCAAATAAAACTAAGAGGGTGCTTGGATACGTTTTAGTCCCATGACTAAAAGTAGTGGGACTAAAACATGCTAGCCTCACCCATGCTTGGATCCAAATACTGAAAAGGCTAAAATCAAGTTAATGAGCATTTATTATCCTCCAAACCCTCCAATCTAGAACTCGCATGTGTTAAAGGAGAGGATTTAAATGAGTAGAGAGAGGACTAATCCACATTTTAGTAGGGGTACCCATGACTAAAAAAATTTAGTCTCAAGACTAGTTTTAGCCCCTCTTTAGTCAGGGGTGCTTGGAACTTTAGCCTCTTAAAGAGACTATTTTTAGTCAGACTAAAATAACTTGGATCGAAGCACCCTCTAAGCATCCTGGAATTCTTTGACAAAACTAAGCACCCTGAAATTCTTTGACAACTAAACTGCTGCCTATATGATGTTGGCCATATATATTGTACGTATATAATGTGAACAAACGAGTGGTAGTACTATACCAACTAAAAGATGAAATGTAAGAAATACTAGTATGTACGTACTGAAGAGTTAAAGCAACAAGA
The DNA here is from genome assembly GCF_003073215.2 of Triticum urartu. Classification (NCBI taxonomy): domain Eukaryota; kingdom Viridiplantae; phylum Streptophyta; class Magnoliopsida; order Poales; family Poaceae; genus Triticum; species Triticum urartu. The sequence continues at coordinate 53,028,255 of NC_053024.1, forward strand.
AGAAACATAACATAGTTCTGCTGGGGGCTCAGCACAACACACCCCTCAAATTAAATTTAGCACACCTGAAATTAAACATTGCAACTATTCCGGTAGACACTGCATTAGAACCACCATGAGCAACGACACTGCCACCTTACTCGGAGTCCTCGTCCACGTCCTCGACTTCTTCCTTGTCCCTCTTCCTCTTGGCCGATACTTCTTTGCTTGAACCGCACACTTGGTTGTTGCTCTTCATCCAACCTTTGTAGATATTGAAGCAAAGGAAGCCATCCATTGCAGCGTAGTGGATGTGGTCTATATCTAGTACATTCCGCTGCCATGCATGACGATGAAACGTGTATGGAGGTTTCTCCAGTTTACCGTACGAAGGATGAACCATGGCTCCTGCCAGGGTCAGCATTGAAGGCTGACGAGAGGACACCAGCTGATTCTTCTGGAGGTCGAAGGTGTTGCCTACAACGAGGCCTATCCGACGTAGGACGTCTTTGCCATTACCAAAGTCTACAGTAACGAATTTGACTAGGTTGCTCTCGAGGAAGTCCTTAAAATCCTGGCACTCAACATCAGCATGGCATATGTGGTAGACCAAGCATAAGTCATGCACACAAACCTGGATCACGGCGAGCTTCTTCCTCTCTTCGTCCTTTAGATCCTTCTCTGGTCCCAGGACTATGGTGTACTCAACATCTAGCCTAGCGACCCACTCATCATCTGAGTCTTCGAACATGCGTCTGAAGCGAGAAAGGCATCCTTTCACAGTCGCGGAAGAACGGGTGTAGATGACGTCGAACTCATCGCCGGTGATGGTTCTAACCTTGTACTCACCGCCGATCGTGGAGGTTTGGGACGCCATGGATTTGGGAGGAGGGTTAGGACTAGTGGAACTACCCTAATGTGAATGGACGGGACGACTAGGAGCGAACCGCCGTAGTATTGAAGGATGTGTGGGGACGAGTAGGAGCGACATTAATTAATTGAATCGTCTCGCCTCCCTCTGCATGCAGCCGCATGCAAGCCTCACGCTCACATCCCTAGTGCATGCTACGACTGGGTATTTATTTCTCCCAATCAGCGTACGCAACGAGCAGCGGAATCAGTGTAATATGTGGTAATTTAATTACAACGGGACTAATATGTGGTGATTTAATTATCTTCTCCTCTTAAACCACCGCCGCTCCTCTCCTGTTCCAATCTAAATGAAGCGCCGCTCCTCTCCTCCTCCATTTTAAAAGCATCGCCCCTCCTTTCCTGTTCCAGTCCAAAACCAGCGTCGCTCCTCTCCCGTTCTAATCCAAAACCAGCGCTGCTCCTCTCCTCTTCCATTCAAAAACCACCATGGCGAGTGAAGGTGCTGTGGAGAAGTAGATCGATGGAGGAGTACAATCGATACGTGAGGATCGCAGACGGTGACCCTGTGAAGCTAGCTAGGATGTTGGAGATACAGTCTTGGTTTGACAACAAGGACCAACTAGCAGTGACGGCGACATCCATGGCCAAATATCTGCAACAGAGCGAAAAGGCGGCGATACTCCCGGAGGGAGTCACGTCGGAATACATAGAGCTGCTCCTCTGGGCCATGGAGCAAATAGATTCACCGAATCCGATCGTGAGGGAGCGGTGGTGGGAGTATCGATCCCAGATGGAGCATCCACCAGAGATTGAAGGATCGAGCATCTACAGGGTGCCGTTTGTGAGGGTGTCCTGCTAGAGCGAGCCGGTGGAGTCTTCATCGACCAAACCCAACTGCAAGAGGAGAAAATCAGTTGGCCCGACGACGCTTCCCCGCCATCGTCTCCCTCGCAGTTCACATCGTCTCATGGGGTGGCTGTCTGCCGCCGAGGAATAGGAGGGGGCTGCCCCCCGGCCCAATAGTCGGGTAGGTTGTGAATTGTTAGGAGGAGCTTAGGGTTGTCAGTATTTGCAGGTTGTGAATTGTGTTTTGTGTTGTGTATTTTGAGAGTACTTTTAGATATGAATGTCTTTTGAATTTCAAATTTGCAGTATTGAGCATATGAAGTATTTTATGAATTCTAGAGATCTATTTTTAGCACTTAAAATGTAGTTTCATAGGAGTATAAAAGTGTAGACAATGTGATTCTCAGAGAAGAAACTGCAAGTTTCAGTTTCAGATAAGAAACTTCAAGTTCAGTTTCAGATAAGAAACTGCAACTTTCAGAGGCAGAGCATTTATATTAACACGGCCTTTTCAAACAAGGTTAACATCATGTTGGAAGTTTTATTCATGGTCGAAAATGGAACTACCAGCCAGTTAAAATCATGCTGATCAACATTCATGCATAGCACATCTTCATATGATGCACAGTCAAAATGCCCACACAAAGTCGAGTGTGCGAAACACCGAGAAAACGAGGGACAAAGTTTTGGCAAGTGTTGGACGCGGTTTTGGGCTGCCCCATCTAGGCTTTTATTTTTAACATGCGCATCCCATGACCTCGGATGGGAGGTCCATAGGACTGTTTGTATTTTCTTAGGGCTGTCATGTATCGACCGACCTATGGACCTCCCATCTGAGGTTTTATTTTTGGCAGCCCAATTTATGTATTTTTTTTGAAGAAAACGCAGAGGTCTGTTCTATTTTTCTATATAAGAATAGGAACGCCAGGTCCAACTTATGTTTCCCTTCTAACTATATTATATATATTTAAATTATTTTATATGTTATTATATATTATTTTTATTGTCATCATATATTTAACAGATACTTACATATGTAAGAAAACAATATCCCACATCTTATTAACTTATAAAAATAATTTCTTAACAAATAAAATCCTGGATTGTTTTGGCACGAAAATCCTAGTGATTGTGTACAAAAACTTGGTAAGATTTAAGGACGAATGTAATAATATCACTTATTATTTAAATATATTTATAACAAAATGCTCATCTCCTTTTTATTTTTTGATAACATTGCTGGCCCAACCCAACATTATAATTAGAATCAGCCAGCAAAATCGTGTATTTCGAGAAAGTGCAAATGGCCTGTAATTTTTTAGGAAATAAAATAAATGGTCGCATTGACGCTACATTATTTGTTCACCCAGCCCAGCTAATGGCTGTAATTCAAAAAAAAGATCAAATTGATTGTAAATTCTACCGCGCAAAAAATACTGTAAATTCTGAAAAATGTGTTGAATACATGCCACATTTTTGGAGGTTGAAATGTGGGCCAATAGGTCAAAGCCAATGCAAGTCGTTGTCAATTTAGTCAAGAAATGATTCTGACATGTTAGTCGTTGGATTTACATCAAACGACCGACATCCATCTTCAATCTCTCGTCTTCTTCCTCCAGCGCCGCCGGGACCACCTCCCGCCTCCTGCTGCTAGCAGCTCTGCTTAGCACGCTTCGCTATGAAGCGCTACTCCACCGTTGGCCAGGCCATCCCTCCACCCCTCCACACCTCCTGTTCTTCTCCACCGACTACCGAACCAGACCGCACTAGAACCAGTTAACCCTCGTACACCTCTCCGTCTGCGACTCTACTCCCGCGTCTTCCCATCTCCGGCTCATTGCTGTCCGGCGCCTCGCTGTCGTCCACCACCTTGGATGCGCTCAGCGCGGCATGGTCAATGTGGTCAACGAACGACACCATCGGAAGTAGACTGTGCATGGAGAGGCTGATAGCTGGGTCCACGGCCGCACACAAGGAATTGCCTCCTTATTACGCGCAAAATAATGATTCCTCCACCTGACATCTAGGACCCACCGGAAGGGCCTCTGTATTTCGCGAAAATAACGTGCCCCCCTGACATGTCAGACCCACCAGCTATCTTCGCATGCAAGCAAGTGCCTCCTTATTACGCACAAAAAAATAAATATTCCCCCTGCCAGCTGGAACCCAGTATAGTGGGAGGCTGACTTGTGGGTCTACCAAGTTGACGGGGACGGAGGGCTTTGTCAACCTAGTCAATATGAATGATTCTAGCTCCTGTTACCGTACGATGTTCATCCAACGGCCGTAGTGCATCTTCAACCTCTGGTCTTCTTGCTCCAACCGCCCAAACCAGCACCAGTCGTGCTGCGTGCTCCTGCCTCCCGTGGCCGGCTGTGATGCCGCGGAGGCCTCATCGCCCCCTACTACTCCCACCGCTGGCCAGGCTATCCCTCTACTCACCCACACCCCCTGTTATTCTGCGGCGACAGCAGCCTCACACCGCAGCCGAACCAGTGAACCCTCGTACTCCTCTTCGCGTGGGCATCCACCGTTGTGTCTTCCCTGGCTCCGAGTCGTCCCCTTCCTAGTCCTCGCCATCGTCCACCGCCATGGTGCTCTCGGCGCGGCGTGGTCAATGTGGTCAAGGAACGACTTCCATCGGACGTGGACTGTACGTGGAGAGACTGACAGCTGGGTCCACGGCCGCAGCAAGGAAGTGCCTCCTTATTACGCGCAAAATAATGATTCCTCCACCTGACAGCGGGGACCCATCGGACGGGCCACCGTATTTCGTGAAAAAAAATGTTTCCCCCTGACTGCTGGGACCCACCAGCTACATCTTCGCACGCAAGGAAGAGCTTACGGGCAAAAAAAACGATTCGCCCCCCGACTGCTGGGACCCACCGGCTACATCTTCACACGCAAGGAAGTGCGTTCGGGGAAAAAAATGATTCGCCCCCTGACTGCTGGGACCCACCAGCTACATCTTCACACGCAAGGAAGTGCCTGACAGTCGGGACCCACCTGGTCGAAGCGTATGTAGCGTTGTCATTCCGGTTGCGAACATGTACGTACATATATACTGGTGGATGTAGAGGCGCGCACGTGTCGTAGTAGAGGCGCGCACATAGCATGTACACGTACGTACAGCGGCCAGGGTGCAAGAAAGAAAATACGGCCACGTATGTGTACATACGGGCGGGGTCTCGAACGCCTACTCGCGCATACATACGGCCAGGGCTTGTGTACATGGCTGGGTCGGAACGGAGAAACAGCGTCGTCGTCGTGTTCATGGGGAGGCAACGGAATGCGTCATGTTCATGGGGAGGCAACGGAATGAGCCGTGTTCATGGGGAGACAACGGAATGCGTCGTGTTCATCGGAAGGCAACGGAACACATGGGAGCCAACCGGCTGGGTCGGAACGGAATGCGTGGTCGTGTTCATCAGGAGGGCTTGGACAGAACTGGCGATGGAAACGAGACCTGGCGTACCGCAAAACGGAGGAAACAGAACTCCTACGTTCGGAACGGGGTCCTGTTGATTAGGAGGGGTGTGGCGGACCGCAAAACGAAGGAAACGAACCTCCTACGGTCGAAACGGGGGTCCTGTTGATCGGGAGGGGTGTGGCGTACCGCAAAACGGACGAAACAGACCTCCTACGGTCGAAACGGGGGTCCTGTTGATCGGGAGGGGTGTGGCGTACCGCAAAACGGACGAAACGGACCTCCTACGGTCGAAACGGGGGTCCTGTTCATCAGGAGGGGTGTGGCGTAACGCAAAACAGGACTCCACGGGATACTGTTCATCTCCACCGTCGACCTCCTCCAGCCTCCACGGGCTCCTGTTCATCCAGCCTCCACCGCGCGCTACTCCACCGGCTACTGTTCAACCACCCCTCTATCGTCTACTGTTCATCCAGCCCACCACACCACGGGGTCCTATTCAACCACCCCTCCATGGGCACCCCTCCACCCTGTACTGTTCATCCAGCCCTCCACACCACGGGGTCCTGTTCATCTAGAGGCAACGCGACCGCTCACTGTTCATCCAACCCCCCTCGCAACGCTCACTGTTCATCCAATCGATCGGCTTCCGTTAGCAGCAGTAGCGAAGGAATCGCTCGATCAGGTTCAGTTAACAGCCATCAATCGACCGCTCGGGTTCAGTAACGCGTAGCCTGCAGTGCAATCGCTCGGGTTCAGTTAGAGCCCAACGCCTTGCTCAGGTTCAGTTAGAGCCAACGCCTCGCACACACGCGCGTATGTGTATGAGAGAAACGCACATCGCTCGGCCCCCGACCTCCCACCATAACCGGGAACTCCCCGAAATTTTCCTCCCCTCGCTTCTACCATGGTTTTTTTCCGTCATGGACGGCCCAAAGAATGTCTTGCAGCTGCGTCTCCGGCCCGCCCAGGACGAAAAGCCCATTTTCTGTCATGATTTTTTTCATAGAAGTAGGAGCCCACCACATCTATGATGATACCGGGTTTTGTCACAATTATCGTCATAGAAGTGTCATATGTATGACAGAATTTTTTTCGTTCGACCCAAAATGTCACGGATGTGTCTTTTTTTGTAGTGCTTTCTGCATCCACGAGATCCCATCTTGGGGCCTGTTCTGGAGCTCCGCCAGAGGGGGCATCGATCACGGAGGGCTTCTACATCATCACCGTCACTACAGGAATCAGCTACTTTGCTGTCTGCCATGGCAGACGGCAAAGGCATGGATGGCTGACGGCAAAGGTCTTTGCCGTCCGCCGCGGACGGCAAAAGGTGACGGCAAAGTAAGGTTCGGCAAAGAGGTACTTTGCCGTCTGCTTCGGGCGGCTGACGGCAAAGGAGCCTTTGCCATCAGCAGCGGACGGCAAAGAGTGCAGACGACAATAAATGCGCTGTTACTCTGTTAGGTGGTTAACGGCAGGCCTTTGCTGCCCGCCACTGACGGCAAACTTCGGAAGGCCTTTGCCGTCCGCCAAGTGATGTCAGCCGACGTCACTACACGGCAGGCCGTTGCCGTCCGCCATTGTAGGCAAAGTTTTTAATCTTTGCCGTCCGCCGTCGACGGCAAAGCCTTTGCCGTCAGCCTATGTAGGCAAACTAACCAAATTGGTCAGCCTCCCAGGAAGCACAGTTGCCTGCCACGTGGCCTCTTTGCCGTCAGCAGCGGACGGCAAAGAGCCCTTTGCCGTCGGTGGCAGATGGCAAAGAGCCTGCATATTGTCTCTTTTTTTCTGTTGTTTCTTAATCCAACAATTTTCACAACAAATATATATGACATATATACATATATTTAACAGCAAACATATCACATATCCAGCACATAATTCGATATACATATGACATAGCAAAGTTTCATCAACATAGCAAGTTCCATCAAGTTCCATCCATACACATTGTTCCATATACATATTACATAGCAAAGTTTCATCAACATAGCAAGTTCTATCATAGCAAGCTAGATACAATGCAAAGTTATAGCAAAGAAAAAGCAAGTACTCCATCATAGCAAGCTAGCTTCCATGAAGTGAGTGAAATTTGCAAAATGGTAAATAAGAAAGTTAGAAATAGGTGAATAGAACAAGAAGAAGACTAGAGCAAGAAGTATATGTCATTTATGACCTAACTTAGGTGGAATGGATCATTTATGAGCTAACATATGTGGAATGGATCATTTATGAGATAACTAAGTTGAAATGGGTTGTTTATGAGCTAACTTAGTTGAAATGGATCATTTATGAGCTAACTTAGTTGAAATGGGACGTTTATGAGCTAACTAAGGTGAAGGGCATCGTTTTTTATCTAACTAAGGTGAAATGGATCGTTTTTGAGCTAACTAAGGTGAAATGGATCGTTTTTGAGCTAACTTAGTTGAAATGGGTCGTTTATGAGCTAACAAAGGTGAAATGCCACGTTTTTGAGCTAACTAAGGTGAAATGGATCGTTTTTGAGCTAACTTAGGTGGAATGGATCATTTATGAGCTAACTAAGTTCAAACGGATCGTTTTTAGCTAACTTAGTTGAAATGGATCATTTATGAGCTAACTTAGTTGAAATGGGACGTTTATGAGCTAACTAAGGTGAAGGGCATCATTTTTTAGCTAACTAAGGTGAAATGGATCGTTTTTGAGCTAACTAAGGTGAAATGGGTCGTTTTTGAGCTAACTAAGGTGAAATGGATCGTTTTTGAGCTAACTTAGTTGAAATGGGTCGTTTATGAGCTAACAAAGGTGAAATGCCACGTTTTTGAGCTAAGTAAGGTGAAATGGATCGTTTTTGAGCTAACTTAGGTGAAATGGATAATTTAAGAGCTAATTTAGGTGAAATGGATCGTTTTTAGCTAACTTAGGTGAAATGGATCGTTTAGGAGCTACTCTAGGTAAGTTGGGTCATTTTAGAGCTAACTTCGATAAGCTGGATCATTTATAAGCTAACCTAGGTAAGATGGGTCATTTTGGAGCTAACCTAGGTGAAATGGGTCATTTTGGAGCTAACCTAGGTGAAATGGGTCATTTTAAAGCTAATGTAGGTAAAATGGATCATTTAGGAGCTAATCTACGTAAAATGGGTCATTTTAGAGCTAACTTGGATAAATTGGATCACTTATAAGCTAACTAAGGTAAAATGAGTCATTTTAGAGCTAACTTAGGTAAAATGGATCGTTTATGAGCTAACTAAGTTAATTATGCAATTTTTGACATAAGTAAGCTAAGTACATATCGTTTTAGAGGTAACCTAGGTAAAATGGATGGTTTAGGAGCTAATCTACGTAAAATGTGTCATTTTAGAGCTAACTTGGATAAATTGGATCACTTGTAAGCTAACTAAGGTAAAATGAGTCATTTTAGAGCTAACTTAGGTAGAATGGATGGTTTATGAGGTCAGTAAGCTTATTAAGTCATTTTGGAGGAAAAGAAGCTAACTCTAGGTCATTATGGTAAGAATATTGGAGGAAATAAAGCTAAGTCTAGGTCTTTATGCATTTGTTAAGCAAAACACTAGAGAAACTTACCGTGATCACGGAGATGTAGGAGCGGGCTGGCTCGCGCCGATAGCTGGAGAAGGAGCGGGCTGGCTCGCGCCGATAGCTGGAGAAGGAGCGGGCTGGCTCGCGCCGGTAGTTGGAGAAGGATCCATCTCGGAGGGGCCTAAGTTAGCCAATAGAAACTTGAGCGCTACGACTATGAAATACTAAATGAAGGAAGTAAGTACAAGGCCTTAAGAATTACCTTCATGTACTTCTCCTTACTCAAGAACTTATCGCGGCACTCCTGCTTGGGCTTCTTGATACCACGCCCAACGTAGTAGTCTCGAACAGCCTGCACCCGAACCTCATGCCGTAAGTTCTGAAGTAGGCGCTTGCACTCCTTGTGGATAACATGATCCACCTCCTCCTCGTATCCCTCCTCACACCTGTAGAATGTCTACAATCAAATGAGACAATATTGATTAGTACAATTAATAACTAGCTAGTTGAAGATTTTTAATTGTGTAAAGGAGCAATTACCCAGAACTTTCTGATCACGACGTCTGCCCTCGTCTTGCACAAGACACCATCGATAATCTCACCCGGCAGGGCCGGGGCAGCCAAGTAGTGCTCCCAAGTCAATCCAACCTCTGGAAGCCGACCCTCACCAGGCAACGTGACAAATCCCCGGAAGTTTTGCCGAATCAGAACTCCAAGGACGAAGTTGGGCCGGCGGACACTTTCATGGTGGTCCCAACCCCTGCAGCATGACAAGGCCAACACATCAGTTATTTGAAGAAACGTGAATGCAGAAGGTACAAAAAGATTAAATGCACTTACCTCTCCCCATCAGGGAAAATCAACCACCTCTGCTCGCGGGTCGCCGGCACGGACGGGAGCCGTGTAGCACCACGCTGGTAGACGTTGCCCCCCTCCTCCCCTCCTCATCAGTCGGCTCCCCGCCATCATCAGCATGGCCACTCGGCTCCCCGCCATCATCAGCGTGGCCACTCAGCTCCTCAGGCTGACCCGACCAGGTACCCCATCCAAACATGTGCTCCTCCGGGGTCTCGTGGGCCCAAGTCTCGTGGGTGGAAGGCCCGTCGACCCGAGGCTCGTGGGCCGAAGACCCGTGGACCAGAGGCTCGTGGACCGGAGTCCGTGCAGCCTCCTCCTCAGACGAGTCCACCCTAGCAGTCATGTGCTCGGGTGAAACAGCTGGGGGCGGCGGCGAGGAAGGCGCCGTAAGAGTCACCCTACCTCCTCTCTCGCGACCACGTGCTCCACCTCCTCTCTTCTTCTTACCTCGTTCCCTGCTGGGCACCGCGGTCGACGAAGAAGGGCCCGGCGGTGTCACCATACTGTCCAGCAACGCTCGGCGGAGAGGTGCGTGTGGAATGGAAGACCTCGCACCACTTGCCGACGAAGAAGGGGCCTCGGCGCGCTCCCGACCAGCGCCCACCATCTTTCAACACCTGCCATGACAAAGAATAAACGAAATTAGTACAACATTAAAAAAAGTACCGACATGAATTATAATATGTATATCACTTAAGTGTATCATCATCAAGTACAACATAAAAAAATTGAATACCTGACACTACTAATAATCTCGATCAGTATCATCAATAAATGCATAATCATCATCATCATCATCATCACTATAATCAATGATGGGCTCATAGGGTTCATTGGCATCAACATGTGCAAGGCCACCTTGACGTAATCGGTCAAGCATTGGCAGGTCATCTACAGCAGTAACCTCTTCTTGTTCCGGCTCTTCTTGTCCCTCCTCTGGGGTGATGTCAGATTCATTGTCACTGTCTACTTCAATGTTTTGGGGTGAAGTATAGCAGTTCTTGAAACGCTTTTTGGAAAGACTTGTCTCTTGGAAGAATTCTCCTTCATATGTGTCTGGGTTAATGTGAGGTTCATAATCCTCTTCCTTTGGGGGAGAAAGTCTAGCACGTGGCGGCACTTCATAAACGACATCCCAACCTTTTAGATTTGGATTAGTTTGGCAGGCCAACGGTAGATAGAATACTTGGGTCGCCTGTTGAGCCGTAATATAGACATCAGGAACATCTAAATGGGTGCTTTGGTTGATTTCAACTAGCCCTATATGTTCATGAGTCCTTCTAGTCTCCTTCGGCTGAAACCAATAACATTTGAAGACTACGACATTCGGTGGGTTTTCACCATAGAACAGAAGTTCATAAATTGCTTCAACTCTCCCATAATACTCGGTACCTCCTTCGCCGATAGAAGATACACAACAATTTGTAGAATTTCGGTCGGCCATAGATAGCTCTTTGCCATAGGTACGAAAGCGATACCCGTTGATGTCGTACTTGTCAAATGAACGGACCTTATAGTCAAAACCATTAGCGACTTGTCTCAATTCGGCGTCCATAGACTCTGAATTAGCCTACAAGTTTAATATGAAAGGATTGTTGCATTATGCACAAATTAGCGAATGAAATGAAATTGTCTAATAGAAATTACCGTTTGTTTGAACCAAGAGATGAAACCGGGATAGCCGCCTCCTTGCTTTGCGACGTATAGACTGTATGACATATCCAGGAATAAGAGCAGTTCAAAGGAAATATAAGTTGCGAAACAATGTACCGAGAACTTACTCGATGTACGGTCGCACTTCTATCAGGTTGTTGAAGATATACAACGAAATGGTCCGCCATTCTTCATTATCCAAAGATACTGGATGTGAAACGCTAGCTGGTGCGAGATTCCCTTTGAATAGGCTGAGGTTGGATCCACCCTTTTTAGGCTCGTCAGCATTGTACCAAGGCTTCGGATTATGCAAATGACGACGTTTGGCTTCATAGTGCGCTGTTACGAAGTTTGCTGCCTCCTCTGTGATGAATGCCTCAGCCATCGATGCTTCAATTCTACATTTATTTTTACATTTTTCTCGAAGCGTCTTCTGCATCCTCTCAGTTGGGTAGCACCAACGATTTTGCATGGGCCCCCCCAATCTTGCCTTGGTCGGGAGATGCAAAATCAAATGCTGCATTGGATTAAAGAAGCCCGGTGAGATCTTCTCTAACTTGCAGATCAACTCCTGCGCCAACTCTTCCATTTCTTCTAGCACGCCAGGCGATAGTTCTTTCGCACAAAGAACACGAAAGAAATAGCTGAGTTCTACCAGTACTAGCCATTCATCCTCAGGGATGAAGCCACGCGACATCACCGGCATTACCCGCTCAATCCATATGTGCCAATCATGACTCTTGAGACCAAATATCTTCAGTTTATCAAGATTCGCTCCCCTCTTTAGATTCGCTGCATACCCATCAGGGAACATCAACTGCTGTTGCACCCACAAGAGAATTTCCCTCATAGCTGGCCTTCCAAGATTGAACCATGCCTTTGGCTTCGTCCAGTTCTGCTTTCCTTTCGATTCTTTCATGTTTTGTAACAGCCTATCACATAGCGCCTCCAGATCGACTGTAGCCTTAGTATTATCCTTTGACTTTCCATCTATGCCGAACAATGTACCAAAAAGTGTCTCAGCGATATTCTTCTCAGTGTGCATCACGTCGATGTTGTGTGGGCAAAGGAGGTCTTTGAAGTAAGGCAGATCCCATAAGCATGTTTTGTGAGTCCACGCGTGCTTAGTATTATACCCCTTGAAGTACCCTGGACGTTGTGGATCTGGCTCGAGAGCGTTTAACTGATCCAGGGTCTGTTGGCCTGTCAATGCAGGTGGTGCAGAGTTTTTGACAACTCTACCCCTGATGATGTTCTTCTTGTCTTTCCTGAACTTATGGCGAGGATCCAGGAACTGTCTATGCATGTCGAAGCTAGAAAACTTGCGACCGGCCTGAAGCCAATGAAACTCAAGAGCTCCCTTGCATGTGGGGCACGGGAACCTTCTATGCACACACCAGCCAATGAATAGCGCATACGCCGGCAAGTCATGCGTCGAGTACATGTACCAAACACGCATTATGAAGTTCCGTTTGCTAAAGACGTCGTATGTCTTGAACCCATTATCCCAGGCTTCTTGCAATTCGTCCTTAAGCGGCTGCATGTACACATTCATATTTTCCCCGGATAGTTGGGTCCTGGAATTATCAACGTCAGGAAAATGTTCTTTCTTTGCATAATCTGTCCGGGGGGGAGATTGAGTGGAAAGACAAATACGGGCCAACAACTGTATTGGGCTGCCGTCATACCAAACACACTGAACCCATCCGTGCTGATGCCGACTCGAGGATGCCTCGGATCTGCCGCTTTGTCAGCATGTAATTCATCAAACTTTTTCCACGCAACACCATCCGATGTGTGTACCATCATCAGATTCCCATCTACATCTAGTTCGGTTCTTTTGCCTGTTTTGTGCCATGTCATCTGTCTGGCCGTCTCTTCGACCATGAAAAGACGTTGAAGTCTTGGTACGATTGGCATATACCGAAGAACACTAACGGGGATTTTGGTCTGTGTCTTCTCACCCATACTGTTGTCTACCACAATATACCTGGAAGACTTGCAAATGGGACAATAGTTCAAGTCCACATAGTCAAGCCTAAATAAGGCACATCCTTTCTCACAGGCATGTATCTTCTCATAGGGCATCTTTAGTGCACGGAGGATTTTGTCCGACTGGTACAGGTTTGCAGGCATTACATGGCCTTTGGGTAGAAAGCGTCCAAATACTGTCATAATTGTGTAATAGCATTCTCGTCCCAAGTTGAACTGAGCCGTCAGAGCCATTACTTGTGAGATGGCATCCAACTGACAAAGCTCAGTGTGCTCATGGAGCGGACGTTTTGAAGACTCCAACATTTCATTGAAGGCCTTTGCAGATTCCTCCATCTCCTCGTCCGAATCCCGAGCATCATCATAGTCTTGCACCATGTTTTCCATCCCGGTACCATGCTCGTCGGTGCGACGACGATCCACCTCAGCTCAGTCACGTTGGGCAGACTCACCATGAAATGTCCACACTGTATAATCGGGCGTAAAACCACTCTTTTGCAGGTGTTTGCCCATTTTAGCCTCTGTCTTCTTTTCCCAATTGCCGCACCGGAAACAGGGGCACCAGGTTTTCTTTTGGCCATTTGCAAATGCGGCTTTCACAAACCCCTTTGTTTTTGTGAACCATTCAGCGCTCCATTTGTTCTGACCAGTGTGACCGGTATACATCCACGCACGGTCACTCATCTTGACTTTCAGAGCTACTGGACACACAACAATTATATATGTAATTCACCATGTATATATTCATCAGTTGATCTACTTTGTCAATTTTATTACGTCCATGCAACCTACACTCTAATAGGTAATGATAGGTCCTAATCCCACCCGTGTATGTGTATATTGGGTTCATTTTCCCATGCTACGCTCCAGATCCGACGCAAAATTTCGGCAGCACCACCCCGCTGTTCTCCTGATACACGTCTCTGCAATAAACAGAGAGGATGTGTACCCGGAGAACAACAGGGGAGGCACTGACGAAATTTATGCGTCGGATCCGGAGCAAAGCATATGGGAAAACGAACCCAATCTACACATACTCGGGCTGTCCATGGATAGCGTTGGACAATTCGAAAGAATCAAGGTTATAAATATGCAAATGCATGCATATTTATAACTATGACGCTTTCGAACGGGAGACACATATTGGTTATGCATACTGATGATTCAAGACACATATATAGCTAGCTATCAAGTTTCATCAGAATAGAGCAAATAATTAATGGGGGAGGAGGACATGTCATTTGTGCTCACCCACGAATGAAGGGGCAGAGCTCGTCAAACGCACGGCGAGGTCGTCGAACACCAAACCTCGCAGCGATGAAACAACTGCACATTTAAAACTACCCGATCAACACAATTATATATGATGTTTTTCATAACAAAATCGAAGAATATATGACCTAACTAATAATTCACAAATATATGACCCCATCGGCCTCTGGAAGGCCAAGGAACACCTTTTCGGGAGGTGTCGGGGGTCGGGGTGCCGTGTCGGTGTCGGGGTGCCGTGTCGGGGTCGGGGTGCTGTTTCGGGGTCGGGGGGTCGGGGTGTCATGTCGGGGTCGGGTGTCGGGTGTCGGGGTGTCGGGGTCGGGGTGTGGTGTCGGTGTTCGGGGTCGGGGTCGGGGTGTCGGGTGGGTCGGGGTGTCGGGTCAGGCTCGGGGTCGGGATCGGGTTCTCGGGGTCGGGGTGTCGGGTCTCGGGGTGCCGGGTCGGGGTCGAGGTGCCGTGTCGGTGTCGGGGTCGGGGTGTCGGGTCAGGCTCGGGGTCGGGGTCGGGGTCGGGGTGTCGGGGTCAGGGTCTCAGGGTCGGGGTGTCATGTCGGGGTGCCGAGTCAGGGTCGGGGTACCATGTCGGGTCGGGGTACCCTGTCGGGTTGGGTTTTTTTTCCTCTTTTTTCCTTTTCTTCTTATTCCTCTTCTTCCTTTTCTTCCTTTTTTTCCTTCTTCTTCTTCTTCTTCTTCCTCCTTTCCTTTTTCCTCTTCTTCTTCTCCTCCTCTCCTCTTTTTTTCTTCTTCTTCTTTTTCCTCTTTTTCTACTTCTTTTCTTTCTTCTTCCTTTCTTCTTCTTCTACTTCTTTTCTTTTCTTCTTCTTCTACTTCTTCTACTACTTCTACTTCTTCTAAGTCTTTTCTAACACTAACACTAACACAATCTAGCACTAACAATTAAATAGCAAAAAAATGAAAAAACAGAAAGAAAAAAAAGTAGTCCCTCACCGGAGCAATGGGACGGTCGGCGGGGGCGGTGGGGGGGCGCCGGGCGGGGGCAGTGGCGGGGGCGGGGGGCGGGGGGGGGGGGGGGGGGGGGGGCGGGGGGGGGGGGGGGGGGGGGGGGGGGGGGGGGGGGGGGGGGGGGGGGGGGGGGGGGGGGGGGGGGGGGGGGGGGGGGGGGCGGCGCCGGGCGGCGGGTGGGGGGCGGGGGCGGCGGTGGGTGCGGGGCGTCGGGGAGGAGAGATGGAGATCGAGTAACGGGCAGGGGGATGGGGCCGTTAGGTAGGCCCTTCTTTGCCGTCCGCCTATCTTTGCCGTCCGCCATTATCTCCCTTTGCCGTCCGCTAGTGGACGGCAAAGAGGTGGGGCGTTAAGTTTTTTCTAAACGGGCGGGGGGTGGGGGCCACCTCTCTCTTTGCCGTCAGCTGGCTGACGGCAAAGAGCCGGCTGATGGCAAAGGCCTATTTTACCATCTGCCATTTCTTTGCCATCCGCTTTTTGGTAGCTGATGGCAAAGAGCTTCTTTGCTGTCTGCTAGCCGACGGCAAAGAGCTGGCAGATGGCAAAGTAGCTGATTCCAGTAGTGCGTAGCCCCTCCGATGAAGTGTGAGTAGTTTACCTCAGACCTACGGGTCCATAGTTATTAGCTAGATTGCTTCTTCTCTTTTTTTGGATCTCAATACAATGTCCCCCCCTCTCTTGTGGAGATCTATTCGATGTAATCTTCTTTTTGCGGTGTGTTTGTTGAGACCGATGAATTGTGGGTTTATGATCAAGTCTATCTATGAATAATATTTGAATCTTCTCTGAATTCTTTTATGTATGATTGGTTATCTTTGCAAGTCTCTTCGAATTATCAGTCTGGTTTGGCCTACTAGATTGATCTTTCTTGCAATGGGAGAAGTTCTTAGCTTTGGGTTCAATCTTGCGGTGTCCTTTCCCAGTGACTATAGGGGCAGCAAGGCACGTATTGTATTGTTGCCATCGAGGATAACAAGATGGGGTTTTCATCATATTGCATGTGTTTATCCCTCTACATCATGTCATCTTGCTTAAGGCGTTACTCTGTTTTCATTAACTTAATACTCTAGATGCTTGCTGGATAGCGGTCGATGAGTGGAGTAATAGTAGTAGATGCAGGCAGGAGTCGGTCTACTTGTCTCGGACGTGATGCCTATATACATGATCATACCTAGATATTCTCATAACTATGCTCAATTCTGTCAATTGCTCAACAGTAATTCGTTCACCCACCGTAGAATATTTATGCTCTTGAGAGAAGCCACTAGTGAAACATATGGCCCCCGGGTCTATCTTCATCATATTAAGCTTACATTACTTAGTTATTTCCTTTGCTTTCTACTTTGCTTTTATTTTACTTTGCATCTTTATTATAAAAATACCAAAAATATTATCTTATCATATCTATCAGATCTCACTCTCGTAAGTGGCCGTGTTGGGATTGACAACCCCTTATCCCGTTGGTTGCGAGGATTTATTTGTTTTGTGCAGGTACGAGGGACTCGCGCGTAGAGTCCTACTGGATTGATACCATGGTTCTCAAAAACTGAGGGAAATACTTACGCTACTTTGCTGCATCATCCCTTCCTCTTCGGGGAAAACCAACGCAGTGCTCAAGAGGTAGGAAGAAGGATTTCTGGGCCGTTGCCAGGGAGTCTACGCGAAAGTCAATATACCAAGTACCCATCACAATCCATATCTCCCGCATTACATTATTTGCCATTTGCCTCTCGTTTTCCTCTCCCCCACTTCACCCTTGCCATTTTATTCGCCCTCTCTCTCTATCCTGCCTCTCTTTAGATATTTGCCTCTTTTTGCCCGCTTGCTTTTTGTTTGCTTGTGTGTTAGTTTGCTTGCTTGTCGTTATGGCTAGTCCCTTATCTTCTCCTTTGTCTCCCGAGAATGAAATTCTAAATTTTAAGCAAAGGGAGGGAGAAAATCTAAAAGATGCTTGATATAGAATTTGCAATGCTCAAAATATATCTACCAGGAAGCAATTTACTTCCGTTCTTCTTCGCAATTTTTTCATAGGCGTAATTCCTTGGCACAGATATATCCTTGATACTATTACCGGAGGGAACTTCTTGGGTAGCCATACTTTTGATTCTTATAATGCTATGATAGATTTTTTTGGCTCACGCACTCTTTTGGTTAATGGAACTGTATTAACTTTGGAGCATGTAATGCAAAGGCTCGAAATTTTTGAAAATAAGGTTGCTACCGTAGAATTAATTGAAAATTTGGATAAAAAGATCCACAACCGAATCTCTCAATATGGATCTAAAGTAGAAGTCACTTTGAAAAATATTAAAGAGAAGGAACCCATAGTTATTGAAAAATTAAATCACGATTCCACTAGGATCGATAAACTTGAGGATATTATTACCAACATGGGAACGGCTTTTTATTCGGTAAAGAATACTCCAAGTCCTCCCACTAAAATTGCCAAGCTTATTTATGTTCCTAAAAATAAGGGTGAATCCTCTAGTAAGGAAACTTCAGATCTCAAATCTATAAGTATTCATCCCAATCTTTTTGCTATCATTAAGGAACCATTTGTTACAAATGAATTTTTCAATCTTGTGCCTAAAAGTTTGATAATAAATAAAAAGAAAGAAATTCCTAAATATGGTAGATGCCTCATTGAAGAATTGCCTACCAAAGATGGCAATACCTAGATCTATGCTTGCTTGTTATGCCTAGCTAGGGGCGTTAAACGATAGCGCTTGTTGGGAGGCAACCCAATTTTATTTTTATTCCTTGCTTTTTGCTCCTGTTTAGTAATAAATAATTTATCTAGCCTCTGTTTTTGCTGTGTTTTTTGTGTTTAATTAGTGTTTGTGCCAAGTAGAACCGGTGGGAAGACTTGGGGAAAGTCTTGTTAATCTCGCTGTAAAAAACAGAAACTTTAGCGCTCACGAGAACTGCTTCCATTTTTATTTTGAAGGTGATATTTAGTTAATTCTTTTCGCAGATGATTAATAGATAAATTACTCACGTCCAGAAATTTATTTTAGAATTGTTAGGGTTCCAGATCTTGCGCTAGCTACAGATTACTACAGACTGTTCTGTTTTTGACAAATTCTGTTTTTCGTGTGTTGTTTGCTTATTTTGATGAATCTATGGCTAGTAAAATAGTTTATAAACCATAGAGAAGTTGGAATACAGTAAGTTTAACACCAATATAAATAAAGAATGAGTTCATTACAGTACCTTGAAGTGGTCTTTTATTTTCTTTCGCTAACGGAGCTCACGAGATTTTTCTACTTTAAGTTTTGTGTTGTGAAGTTTTCAAGTTTTGGGTAAAGATTTGATGGATTATGGAACAAGGAGTGGCAAGAGCCTAAGCTTGGGGATGCCCATGGCACCCCCAAGATAATCTAAGGACACCTAAAAGCCAAAGCTTGGGGATGCCCCGGAAGGCATCCCCCCTTTTCGTCTACTTCTATCGGTAACTTTACTTGGAGCTATATTTTTATTCACCACATGATATGTGTTTTGCTTGGAGCGTCTTGTATGATTTGAGTCTTTATTTTTTATTTTACCACAATAATCCTTGTTTTACACACGTTTTGAGAGATCCGTACATAATTTGGAATTTGTTAGAATACTCTATGTGCTTCGCTTATATCATTTGAGTTATATAATTTTGCTCTAGTTCTTCACTTATATCTTTTAGAGCACGGTGGTGGATTTGTTTTATAGAAACTATTGATCTCCATGCTTCACTTAGATTACTTTGAGAGTCTTAAATAGCATGGTAATTTACTTAAATAATCCTAATATACTTGGTATTCAAGAATAGTAAAAACTTTCTTATGAGTGTGTTGAATGCTATGAGAAGTTTGATGCTTGATAATTGTTTTGAGATATGAAGATGGTGATATTAAAGTTATGCTAGTTGAGTAGTTGTGAATTTGAGAAATACTTGTGTTAAGGTTTGTGATTCCCGTAGCATGCACGTATGGTGAACCGTTATGTGATGAAGTCAGAGCATGATTTATTTTTTGATTGTCTTCCTTAAGAGTGGCGGCCGGGGACGAGTGATGGTCTTTTTCTACCAATCTATCCCCCTAGGAGCATGCGCGTAATACTTTGCTTTGATAACTTGTAGATTTTTGCAATAAGTATATGAGTTCCTTATGACTAATGTTGAGTCCATGGATTATACGCACTTTTCTCACCCTTTCACCTTTGCTAGCCTCTCTAATACCGCGCACCTTTCGCCGGTATCATACACCCACCATATACCTTCCTCGAAACAGCCACCATACCTACCTATTATGGCATTTTCATAGCCATTTCGAGATATATTGCCATGCAACTTTCCACCGTTCTGTTTATTATGACATACTCCATCATTGTCATATTGCTTAGCATGATCATGTAGTTGACATCGTATATGTGGCAAAGCCACCATTCATAATTCTTTCATACATGTCACTCTTGATTCGTTGCATATCCCGGTACACCGCCGGAGGCATTCACATAGAGTCATAATTTGTTCTAAGTATCGAGTTGTAATTGTTGAGTTGTAAGAAAATAAAAGTGTGATGATCATCATTATTAGAGCATTGTCCCAGTGAGGAAAGGATGATGGAGACTATGATTCCCCCACAAGTCGGGATGAGACTCCGGACGAAAAATAAAAAAAGGAAGAAGAAAGAAAAGAGGCCATAGAAAAGAAGAAGAGAAAATGCCCAAATAAAAAAATGAGAGAAAAAGAGAGATGGGACAATGTTACTATCCTTTTACCACACTTTTGCTTCAAAGTAGCACCATGATATTCATGATAGAGAGTCTCCTATGTTATCACTTTCATATACTAGTGGGAATTTTTCATTATAGAACTTGGCTTGTATATTCCAATGATGGGCTTCCTCAAAATGCCCTAGGTCTTCATGAGCAAGCAAGTTGGATGCACACCCACTTAGTTTCTTTTGTTGAGCTTTCATATACTTATAGCTCTAGTGCATCCGTTGCATGGCAATCCATACTCACTCACATTGATATCTATTGATGGGCATCTCCATAGCCCGTTGATACACCTAGTTGATGTGAGACTATCTTCTCCCTTTTTGTCTTCTCCACAACCACCATTCTATTCCACTTATAGTGCTATATCCATGGCTCACGCTCATGTATTGCGTGAAGATTGAAAATGTTTGAAAACACCAAAAGTATGAAACAATTTCTTGGCTTGTCATCGGGGTTGTGCATGATTTAAATATTTTGTGTGGTAAAGATAGAGCATAGCCAGACTATGATTTTGTAGGGATAACTTTCTTTCGCCATGTTATTTTGAGAAGACATGATTGCTTTGTTAGTATGCTTGAAATATTATTATTTTTATGTCAATATGAACTTTTTTCTTGAATCTTTCAGATCTGAATATTCAAACCGCAATTAAAAAGAATTACATTAAAATTATGCCAAGTAGCACTCTGCATCAAAAATTCTATTTTTTATCATTTACCTACTCGAGGACGAGCAGGAATTAAGCTTGGGGATGCTTGATACGTCTCCAACGTATCTATAATTTTTGATTGCTCCATGCTATATTATCTATTGTTTTGGACATTATTTGGCTTTATTATCCACTTTTATATTATTTTTGGGACTAACCTATTAACCGGAGGCCCAGCCTAGAATTGCTTTTTTTGTGCCTATTTTAGGGTTTCGAAGAAAAGGAATATCAAACGGAGTCCAAACGGAATGAAACCTTCAGGAACGTGATTTTCTCAACGAACAAGACCTGAGAGACTTGGACCCTACGTCAAGAAAAATAGAGGAGGCCACGAGGTAGGGGGCGCGCCTACCCCCCCCCCCCCCAGGCGCGCCCTCCACCCTCGTGGGCCCCCTGTTGCTCCACCGACGTACTCCTTCCTCCTATATATACCTACGTACCCCCAAACGATCAGATACGGAGCCAAAACCCTAATTCCACTGCCGCAACTTTCTGTATCCACGAGATCCCATCTTGGGGCCTGTTCCGGAGCTCCGCCGGAGGGGGCATCGATCACGGAGGGCTTCTACGTCATCACCATAGCCCCTCCGATGAAGTGTGAGTATTTTACCTCAGACCTACGGGTCCATAGTTATTAGCTAGATGGCTTCTTCTCTCTCTTTGGATCTCAATACAATGTTCTCCCCCTCTCTTGTGGAGATCTATTCGATGTAATCTTCTTTTTTTCGCTGTGTTTGTTGAGACCGATGAATTGTGGGTTTATGATCAAGTCTAGCTATGAATAATATTTGAATCTTCTCTGAATTCTTTTATGTATGATTGGTTATCTTTGCAAGTCTCTTCGAATTATCAATTTGGTTTGGCCTACTAGATTGATCTTTCTTGCAATGGGAGAAGTGCTTAGCTTTGGGTTCAATCTTGCGGTGTCCTTTCCCAGTGACAGTAGGGGCAGCAAGGCACGTATTGTATTGTTGCCATCGAGGATAACAAGATGGGGTTTTCATCATATTGCATGAGTTTATCCCTCTACATCATGTCATCTTGCTTAAGGCATTACTCTGTTTTCATTAACTTAATACTCTAGATGCATGCTGGATAGCGGTCGATGAGTGGAGTAATAGTAGTAGATGCAGGCAGGAGTCGGTCTACTTGTCTCGAACGTGATGCCTATATACATGATCATACCTAGATATTCTCATAACTATGCTCAATTCTGTCAATTGCTCAACAGTAATTCGTTCACCCACCGTAGAATATTTATGCTCTTGAGAGAAGCCACTAGTGAAACCTATGGCCCCCGGGTCTATCTTCATCATATTAAGCTTACATTACTTAGTTATTTCCTTTGCTTTTATTTTACTTTGCATATTTATCATAAAAATACCAAAAATATTATCTTATCATATCTATCAGATCTCACTCTCGTAAGTGGCCGTGTAGGGATTGACAACCCCTTATCGCGTTGGTTGCAAGGTTTTATTTGTTTTGTGCAGGTACAAGGGACTCACGCGTAGCCTCCTACTGGATTGTTACCTTGGTTCTCAAAAACTGAGGGAAATACTTACGCTACTTTGCTGCATCATCCCTTCCTCTTCGAGGAAAACCAATGCAGTGCTCAAGAGGTAGCAGTAGGGGTCAATGATGTCTCCTACTTTAGTATGCATGTAATTGCATGCTTTGGTTTGTGGAAATGTTATGTGTGTAGTCACTTGTGTAATTGTATGCTTAATTTGGTTATGCAATGATGTCTTTTTAAGTATATATGTTGATGCTCTATAGACAGAGCGTAGATGTTGTGCGGACAAAGAAAATCACATCGCACACGGACTAATAAATGTAACCCGTCGGTGATGTTTTCATCAATCACCAGTAATCATTTGCTCACAACACACACGGCCTGCTAGTAGTAATCGTTTGTGTTGTTATCGGTCTTCGCACACGTTTCCGATTACACACCTGTTTGCCTCATATCACACACATCTTGTTCATTTGAACCGTTTATGCTCTCATGTCTCAATGCAAACAGTTCATCCGAGTGAACCGCATGCCGTATATCGCACACAGCTTCGATCTGGCCGACTGTTTCTTTTGTGTTGCCTAATCACAAACAGTTCATCCGAGTAAACCGTATGTTGTACATCGCACACACCTTCATCTGGCTGCCCGTTTCTTTTGTTCCTCCTCATTGCAAACAGTTAATTGAGCTGAACCGTATGCGCTGCATCGCACACGCAACTAAAATCTGAACCATGTTTGATGCATCCTCCATCGCAAACGTTTTGCACCTTTTTGACAGTTTTTTACACCACCGTTTGTGATTATGGCATCGCACATAGTTTTGTCGAAGGGTCTCTGATTGTAGTGTCGCGTTAGCAGCATCCTGTAGTAGTGGTATGTCCTTTGTGAAAGTCCAATTAAGCGTCTTGATCTATCTCTATAGATCTTGAGGCCCAATATATAAGTAGCTTCACTGAGGTGTTTCATTGAAAAATTCTTATTCAAGTATCCTTTTATGTTAGTCAGAAATTCAGTATCATTTCCGATCAACAATATGTCATTCACATATAATATCAAAAATGCTACAGAGCTCCCACTCACTTTCTTGTAAATACAGGCTTCTCCAAAAGTCTGTATAAAACCATATGCTTTGATCACACTATCAAAGCGTATATTCCAACTTCGAGATGCTTGCACCAGTCCATAAATGGATCGCTGGAGCTTGCACAATTTGTTAGCACCTTTTGGATCGACAAAACCTTCCGATTGCATCATATACAACTCTTCTTTAAGATATCCATCAAGGAATGCAGTTTTGACATCCATTTGCCAAATTTCATAATCATAAAATGCGGCAATTGCTAACATGATTCGGACGGACTTAAGCATCGCTATGGGTGAGAAGGTCTCATCGTAGTCAACTCCTTGAACTTGTCAAAAACCATTCGCAATAAGTCAAGCTTTGTAGACAGTAACATTACCGTCAGCGTCAGTCTTCTTCTTGAAGATCCATTTATTCTCTATGGCTTTCCGATCATCGGGCAAGTCAACCAAAGTCCACACTTTGTTCTCATACATGGATCCCATCTTAGATTTCATGGCCTCAAGACATTTTGCGGAATCTGGGCTCATCATCGCTTCCTCATAGTTCGTAGGTTCGTCATGGTCAAGTAACATGAATTCCAGAACAGGATTACCATACCACTCTGGCGTGGATCTTGCTCTAGTTGACCTATGAGGTTCAGTAGTAACTTGATCAGAAGTTTCATGATCATCATCATTAGCTTCCTCACTAATTGGTGTAGGAATCACTAGGACTGATTTCTGTGATGAACTTCTTACCAATAAGGGAGAAGGTACAATTACCTCATCAATTTCCACTTTCCTCCCACTCACCTCTTTTGAGAAACTCCTTCTCTAGAAAGGATCCATTCTTGGCAACAAATATCTTGCCTTCGGATCTGTGATAGAAGGTGTACCCAATAGTCTCCTTTGGGTATCCTATGAAGACACATTTCTCCGATTTGGGTTCGAGCTTATCAGGTTGAAGCTTTTTCACATAAGCATCGCAGCCCCAAACTTCAAGGAACGATAACTTGGGTTTCTTGCCAAACCACAGTTCATATGGTGTCATCTCAATAGATTTTGATGGTGCCCTGTTTAATGTGAATGCAGCCGTCTCTAAAGCATAACCCCAAAACGATAGCGGTAAATCAGTAAGAGACATCATAGATCACACCATATCTAATAAAGTGCGGTTACGATGTTCATACACACCATTTACGCTGTGATGTTCCAGGTGGCGTGAGTTGCGAAACTATTCCACATTGTTTCAAATGAAGACCAAACTCATAACTCAAATATTCACCTCCACGATCAGACCGTTGAAACTTAATTTTCTTGTTACGATGTTTCCACTTCACTTTGAAATTCTTTGAACTTTTAAAATGTTTCAGACTTATGTTTCATCAAGTAGATATACCCATATCTGCTCAAATCATCTGTGAAGGTCAAAAAATAACGATCCCCGCCACGAGCATCAACACTCATCAGACCGCATACATCAGTATGTATTATTTCCAATAAGTCTGTCGTTCGCTCTATTGTTCTGGAGAACAGAGTCTTAGTCATCTTGCCCGTGAGGCATGGTTCGCAAGCATCAAGTGATTCACAATCAAGTGATTCTAAAAGCCCATCAGCATGGAGTTTCTTCATGCGCTTTATACAAATATGACCTAAACGGCAGTGCGACAAATAAGTTGCACTATCATTATTAAACTTATATCTTTTGGCTTCAATACTATGAATATGTGTATCACTACTATCGAAATTCAATAAAAATAGACCACTCATCAAGGGTGCATGACCATAAATGATATTACTCATATAAATAGAACAACCATTATTCTCTGATTTAAATGAATAACGATCTCGCATCAAACAAGATCCAGATATAATGTTCATGCTTAACGCTAGCACCAAATAACAATTATTTAGGTCTAATACTAATCCCGAAGGTAGATGTAGAGGTAGTGTGCCGACCGCGATCACATCGACTTTGGAACCATTTCCCACGCGCATCGTCACCTCGTCCTTAGCCAATCTTCACTTAATCCGTAGCCCCTATTTCGACTTGCAAATATGAGCAACAAAACCAGTATCAAATACCCAGGCACTACTGCGAGCATTAGTAAGGTACACATCAATAACATGTATATCAAATATACCTTTCACTTTGCCTCCGCCAAATACTTGGGGCAGTTCCGCTTCTAGTGACCAGTCCCTTTGTAGTAGAAGCACTCAGTCTCAGGCTTAGGTCCAGACTTGGGCTTCTTCACTTGAGCAGCAACTTGCTTTCCGTTCTTCTTAAAGTTTCCCTTCTTCCCTTTGTCCTTCTTTTTGAAACTAGTGGTCTTGTTGACCATCAACACTTGATGCTCCCTCTTGATTTCAACCTCCGCAGCCTTTAGCATTGCGAAGAGATCGGGAATTGTCTTATCCATCCCTTGCATATTATAGTTCATCACGAAGGTTTTGTAGCTTGGCGGCAGTGATTGAAGAGCTCTGTCAATGACACTATTCACCAGTAAGATTAACACCCAGTTGAGTCAAGTGGTTGTGGTACCCAGACATTCTGAGTATATGTTCACTGACAGAACTATTCTCGTCCATCGTGCAGCTATAAAACTTATTGGAGACTTCATATCTCTCAATTCGGGCATTTGCTTGAAATATTAACTTCAACTCCTAGAACATCTCATATGCTCCATGACGTTCAAAACGTCGTTGAAGTCCTGATTCTAAGCCGTAAAGCATGGCACACTGAACTATCGAGTAGTCATCAACTTTTCTCTGCCAGACGTTCACAACATCTGGTGTTTCTCCTGCTGCGGGCTTTGCACCTAGCGGTGCTTCCAGGACGTAATTCTTCTGTGCAACAATGAGGATAATCCTCAAATTACGGACCCAGTCCATGTATTTGCTGCCGTCATCTTTCAACTTAGCTTTCTCTAGGAATGCATTAAAATTCAAAGGAACAGTAGCACTGGCCATTTATCTACACAACATAGACATGCAAAATACTATCAGGTACTAAGTTCATGATAAATTAAAGTTCAATTAATCATATTACTTAAGAACTCCCACTTAGATAGACACCCCTCTAGCCATCTAAATGATCACGTGATCCATATCAACTAAACCATGTCCGTTCATCACGTGAGATGGAGAAGTTTTCAATAGTGAACATCACTATGTTGATCACATCTACTATATGATTCACGCTCGACCTTTCGGTCTCAGTGTTCCGAGGCCATATCTGCATATGCTAGGCTCGTCAAGTTTAACCTGAGTATTCTGCTTGTGCAAAACTGGGTTGCACCCGTTGTATGTGAATGTAGAGCTTATCACACCCGATCATCACGTGGTGTCTCGGCAGGACGAATTGTAGCAACGGTGCATACTCAGGGAGAACACTTATACCTTGAAATTTAGTGAGAGATCATCTTATAATGCTACCGCTAAACTAAGCAAAATAAGATGCATAAAGGATAAACACCACATGCAATCAATATAAGTGAGATGATATGGCCATCATCATCTTGTGCCTTTGATCTCCATCTCCAAATCACCGTCATGATCACCATTGTCACCGGCTTGACACCTTTATCTCCATCATAGCATCATTGTCGTCTCTCCAACTATTGCTTCTATGACTATCGCTACCGCTTAGTGATAGAGTGAAGCAATTACATGGCAATTGCATTTCATACAATAAAGTGACAACCATATGGCTCCTGCCAGTTGCCGATAACTTTGTTACAAAACATGATCATCTCATACAACAATTTGTATAATCACGTCTTGACCATATCACATCATAACATGCCCTGCAAAAACAAGTTAGACATCCTCTACTTTGTTGTTGCAAGTTTTATGTGGCTGCTACGGGCTTAGCAAGAACCGTTCTTACCTACACATCAAAAACCACAACGATTTTTCTTCAAGTGTGCTATTTTAACCTTCTGCAAGGACCGGGCATAGTCAAACTCCATTCAATTAAAGCTGGAGAAATAGACACCCACTAGCCACCTGTGTGCGAAGCACGTCGGTAGAACCAGTCTCATGAACGTGGTCATGTAATGTCAGTCTGGGCCGCTTTATCCGACAATACTGCAGAATCAAAGTATGACATGTTGGTAAGTAGTATGACTATTATCGCCCACAACTCTTTGTGTTCTACTCGTGCATATAATATCTACACATAAACCTGGCTCGGATGCCACTGTTGGGTAACCAATATTTCAAAAGAATTCCTACGATCACGCAATATCTATCTAGGAGATGCATAGCAACGAGAGGGGAGAGTGTGTCTATGTACCCTCGTAGACCGAAAGCAGAAGCGTTTAGTAACGCGGTTGATGTAGTCGAACGTCTTCGTGATCCAACCAATCAAGTACTGAACGCACGACACCTCCGCAATCTGCACACGTTCAGCTCGGTGACGTCCCTCGTACTCTTGATCCAGCTGGGGCCGAGGGTGAGTTCCGGCAAAATGATGGCATGTTAACGATGATGATGTAGTTACCAATGTAGGGCTTCGCCTAAGCACTACGACAATATGACCGAGGTGTAAAACTATGGAGGGGGAGCACCGCACACGGCTAAAGATCAACTTGTGTGTCTATGGGTGTTGGGGAACGCAGTAATTTGAAAAATTTCCTATGCACACGCAAGATCATGGTTATGCATGGCAACAAGAGGGGAGAGTGTTATCCATGTACCCTCGCAGACCGTAAGCGGAAGCGTTATGACAACGCGGTTGATGTAGGCGTACGTCTTCACGATTGACCGATCCTAGTACCGAAAGTATGTCACCTCCGCGATCTGCACACGTTCGGCTCGATGACGTCCCACGAACTCACGATCTAGCAGAGTGTCGAGGGAGAGCTTCGTCAGCACGACAGCATGATGACAGTGATGATGATGCTACCGGAACAGGGCTTCGCCTAAGCACCACTACGATATGACCGAGGTGGATTATGGTGGAGGGGGGCACCGCACACGGCTAAGAGAAAATTGAGCAACTTGTGTGTCTATGGGGTGCCCCCTGGCCACGTATATAAAGTATGGAGGGAGGAGGAGGCCGGCCCTCATAGGGCGCGCCCAAAGTGTGCAGTCCTACTAGGACTCCCTAGTCCTAGTAGGATTCCACCTCCCACATGGAATAGGAAAAAGGGAAGGGAGAAGGAGAAGGAAGGAAGGGGGAGCCCCCTTTCCCTAGTCCAATTCGCACAAGTCCATGGGGAAGGGGCGCGGCCACCCTTGAGGCCTTTCTCTCCTTTTCCGTATGGCCCATTAAGGCCCAATATGAATTCCCGTAACTCTTCGGTACTCCGAAAAATACCCGAATCACTCAAAACCTTTTCAATGTCCGGATATAGCCTTCTAATATATCAATTTTTACGTCTCGACCATTTTGAGACTCCTCGTCATGTCCTCGATCTCATCCGGGACTCCAAACAAACTTCGGTACATCAAAACACATAAACTCATAATACCGATCGTCACCGAACGTTAAGCGTGCAGACCCTATGGGTTCGAGAACTATGTAGACATGACCGAGACACGTCTCCGGTCAATAACCAATAGCGGAACCTAGATGTTCATATTTGCTCCCACATATTCTACGAAGATCTTTATCGGTTAAACTGCATAACGATATACGTTATTCCCTTTGTCATCGGTATGTTACTTGCCCAAGATTCGATCATCGGTATCCTCATACCTAGTTCAATCTCGTTACCGGCAAGTCTCTTTACTCATTCCGTAATGCATCATCCCACAACTAACTCATTAGTCACAATGCATGCAAGGCTTAGAGTGATGTGCATTACCGAGAGGGCCTAGAGATACCTCTCCGATACACGGAGTGACAAATCCTAATCTCAATCTATGCCAACTAAACAAACACAATCAGAGATACCTGTAGAGCAACTTTATAATCACCTAGTTACGTTGTGACGTTTGATAGCACACAAGGTGTTCCTCCAGTATTCGAGAGTTGCATAATCTCATAGTCAGAGGAACATGTATAAGTTATGAAGAAAGCGGTAGCAATAAAACTGAATGATCATTATGCTAAGCTAACGGATGGGTCTTGTCCATCACATCATTCTCTAATGATGTGATCCCTTTCATCAAATGATAACACATGTCCATGGCTAGGGAACTTGACCATCTTTGATTAACGAACTAGTCAAGTAGAGGCATACTAGGGACACTCTGTTTGTCTATGTATTCACACATGTACTAAGTTTCTGGTTAATACAATTCTAGCATGAATAATAAACATTTATAATGATATAAGGAAATATAAATGACAAATTTATTATTGCCTCTAGTGCATTTTTCCTTCAGTCTCCCACTTGCACTAGAGTCAATAATCTAGTTCACATCGCCATGCGATTTAACACCAGTAGTTCACATCACCATGTGATTAACACCCATAGTTCACATCGCCATGTGACCAACACTCAAAGGGTTTACTAGAGTCAGTAATCTTAGTTCACATCACCATGTGATTAACACCTAAAGAGTACTAAGGTGTGATCATGTTTTTCTTGTGAGAGAAGTTTTTTCAACGGGTCTGCCAAATTCAGATCCGTATGTATTTTGCAAATTTCTATGTCTACAATGCTATGCATGGAGCTACTTTAGCTAATTGCTCCCACTTTCAATATGTATCCGGATTGTGACTTAGATTCATCCAGATCGGTGTTAGAGCTTGCATCGACGTAACTCTTTACGACGAACTCTTTATTACCTCCATATCCGAGAAATATTTCCTTAGTCCTCTAAGGATAATTTTGACCGTTGTCCAGTGATCCACTCCTAGATCAAAAATTGTACTCCCTTTCCAAACTCAGGGCAGGGTATACAATAGGTCTGGTACACAGCATGGCATACTTTATAGAACCTATGGCTGAGGCATAGGGAAATGACTTTCATTCTCTCTCTATCTTCTGCTGTGGTCGGGCTTTGAGTCTTACTCAAATTCACACCTTGCAACACATACAAGAACTCTTGCTTTGACTGTTCCATTTTGAACTACTTAAAAAAACTTGTCAAGGTATGTACCCATTGAAAAATATATCAAGCATTTTGATCTATCTCTATATATCTTGATTTTCAATATGTAAGTAGCTTCACCGAGGTCTCTCTTTAAATAACTACTTTCAAATGCTCCTTTATGCTTTCCAGAAAATTCTACATTATTTCCGATCAACAATATGTCATTCACATATACTTATCAGAAATGTTGTAGTGCTCCCACTCACTTTCTTGTAAATACAGGCTTCACCACAAGTCTGTATAAAACCATATGCTTTGATCACTTTATCAAAGCATATATTCGAACTCTGAGATGCTTGAACCAGTCCATAGATGGATCGCTGGAGCTTGCTTACCTTATTAGCACCTTTAGGATCGAGAAAACCTTTTGGTTGCATCATATACAACTCTTCTTTAAGAAATCCATTAAGGAATGCAGTTTTGACATCCATTTGCCAGATTTCATAAAATGCAGCAACTGCTAACATGATTCGGACAGACTTTTAAGCATCGATACGAGTGAGAAAATCTCATCATAGTCAACACCTTGAACTTGTCGAAAACATTTTGCGACAATTCAAGATTTGTAGATAGTA
Organism: Triticum urartu; assembly: GCF_003073215.2. Classification (NCBI taxonomy): domain Eukaryota; kingdom Viridiplantae; phylum Streptophyta; class Magnoliopsida; order Poales; family Poaceae; genus Triticum; species Triticum urartu. The sequence continues at coordinate 53,059,310 of NC_053024.1, forward strand.
ACACTACTATCAGCGTCCGTCTTCCTCTTGAAGATCCATTTATTCTTAGTGACTCACTAATCATTGGGAAAGTCAATCAAAGTCCATACTTTGTTCCCATACATGGATCCCATCTTAGATTTCATGGCCTCAAGCCATTTTGCGGAATCTGGGCTCATCATCGCTTCCTCATAGTTCATAGGTCCGGCATGGTCTAGTAACATGACTTCCAGAATAGGATTACCGTACCACTCCGGTGCGGACCGTACTCCGGTTGACCTACGAGGTTCGTAGTAACTTGATCTGAATTTTCATTATCATCATCATTAGCTTCCTTACTAATTGGTGTAGGAATCATTGGAACTGATTTCTGAGATGAACTACTTTCCAATTCGGGAGAAGGTACAATTACCTCATCCAGTTCTACTTTCCTCCCACTCACTTCTTTCGAGAGAAACTCCTTCTCTAGAAAGGATCCATTCTTAGCAACAAAATTTCTTACCTTCAGATCTGTGATAGAAGGTGTACCCAACAGTTTCTTTTGGGTATCCTATGAAGACGCACTACTCCGATTTGGGTTCGAGCTTATCAGTTTGAAACTTTTTCACATAAGCATTGCAACCTCCAACTTTAAGAAACGACAGCTTTGGTTTCTTGCCAAACCATAGTTCATATGGTGTCATCTCAATGGATTTAGATGGTGCCCTATTTAACGTGAATGCAACTGTCTCTAATGCATAACCCCAAAACGATAGTGGTAAATCGGTAAGAGACATCATAGATCGCACCATATCCAATAAAGTACGATTACAACGTTCGGACACACCATTATGCTGTGGTGTTCTAGGTGGCGTGAGTTGCGAAACTATTCCACATTGTTTCAAATGAAGACCAAACCCGTAACTCAAATTTTCGCCTCTGTGATCAAATCATAGAAACTTTATTTTCTTGTTATGATGATTTTCCACTTCACTCTAAAATTCTTTGAACTTTTCAAATGTTTCAGACTTATGTTTCATTAAGTAGATATACCCATATCTGCTCAAATCATATGTGAAGGTCAAAAAATAATGATCCCCGCCACGAGCCTCAACACTTATCGGATCGCATACATCAGTATGTATTATTTCCAATAAGTCAGTTGCTTGCTCCATTGTTCTAGAGAACGGAGTCTTAGTCATCGTGCCCATGAGGGATGGTTCACAAGCATCAAGTGATTCATAATCAAGTCATTCCAAAAGCCCATCAGCATGGAGTTTCTTCATGTGCTTTACACCAATATGACCTAAATGGCAGTGCCACAAATAGGTTGCACTATCATTATTAACTTTGCATCTTTTGGCTTCAATATTATGAATATGTGTATCATTACAATCGAGATTCAATAAACCATTCACCTTGGGTGTATGACCACAGAAGGTTTTATTCAAGTAAACAGAATAACAATTATTCTTTGACTTAAATGAATAACCTTATTGCAATAAACATGATCCAATCATATTATGCTCAACGCAAACACCAAATAACATTTATTTTAGGTTCAATACTATTCCCGAAGGTAAAGGGAGTGAGCGATGGTGATCTTATCAACCTTGGAATCATTTCCAACACACATCGTCACCTTGTCCTAAACTAGTCTTTGTTTATTTTGCAACTCCCGTTTTGAGTTACTACTCTTAGCAACTGAACTAGTATCAAATACCGAGGGGTTTGCTATAAAAACTAGTAAATTACAAATCAATAACATGTATATCAAATATACCTTTGTTCACTTCGACATCCTTCTTATCTGCCAAGTATCTAGGGCAGTTCCACTTCCAGTGACCATTTTCTTTGCAGTAGAAGCACTCCATTTCAGGCTTGGGTCTAGCTTTGGGCTTCTTCATGGGAGTGGCAACTTGCTTGCCATTATTCTTGAAGTTCCCTTTCTTTCCCTTGCCCTTTTACTTGAAACTAGTGGTCTTGTCAACCATCAACACTTGATTCTTTTTTCTTGATTTCTACCTTCGCCAATTTCAGCATCGTGAAGAGCTTTGGGAATCGTTTCCGTTATCACTTGCATATTATAGTTCATCACGAAGTTCTAGTAACTTGGTGATGGTGACTAGAGAACTCTGTCAATCACTATCTTATAGGGAAGATTAACTCCCACTTGATTCAAGTGATTGTAATACTCAGGCATTCTGAGCACATGCTCACTCGTTGAGTTATTCTCCTCCATCTTGTAGGCAAAGTACTGTCAGAGGTCTCATACCTCTTGACACGGGCATGGGTATGAGATACCAATTTCAACTCTTGGAACATCTTATATGCTCCATGGCGTTCAAAACATTTTTGAAGTCCTGGTTCTAAGTTGTAAAGCATGGTCACTAAACTATCAAGTAGTCATCACACCAAGCTTGTCAAACGTTCATAATGTCTATATCTGCTCTTGCAATAGGTCTGTCACCTAGCGGTGCATCAAGGACATAATTCTTCTATGCAGCAATGAGGATAATCCTCAGATCACGGACCTAGTCCGCATCATTGCTACTATCATCTTTCAACATAGTTTTTCTCTAGGAACATATCAAAAATAAACGGGGAGCTACATCGCGGGCTATTGATCTACAACATAGTTATGCAAATACTATCAGGACTAAGTTCATGGATAAATTAAAGTTCAATTAATCATATTACTTAAGAACTCTCACTTAGATAGACATCCCTCTAGTCATCTAAATGATCACATGATCCAAATCAACTAAACCATGTCCAATCATCATGTGAGATGGAGTAGTTTTCAATGGTGAACATCACTATGTTGATCATATCTACTATATGATTCACGCTCGACCTTTTGGTCTCCAGTGTTTCGAGGCCATATCTGCATATGCTAGGCTCGTCAAGTTTAACCCGAGTATTCCGCGTGTGCAAAACTGGCTTGAACCCGTTGTATGTGAACATAGATCTTATCACACCTGATCGTCACGTGGTGTCTCGGCACGACGAACTGTCGCAACGGTGCATACTCAGGGAGAACACTTATACCTTGAAATTTAGTGAGAGATCATTGTCGGTGTCAAAACCGGCGGATCTCGGGTAGGGGGTCCCGAACTGTGCATTTAGGATCGATGGTAACAGAGACGGGGGACACGATGTTCACCCAGGTTCGGGCCCTCTCTATGGAGGTAATACCCTACGTCCTGCTTGATTGATGTTGATGAATATGAGTGTTACAAGAGTTGATCTACCACGAGATCGTAATGGCTAAACCCTAGAAGCCTAGCCTGTATGACTATGGTAATGAGTATATCCTTTCCGGACTAACCCCTCCTGTTTATATAGACATCGGGGCTCGGCTGGATAAAGAAGGTGGAACTGATTAGGTGCCCGACTCCCCTTCCCAAAGACTCAACTACTCCTGTGTTAACAAGGATGTTGGCCTCGGTGCCATACCAGGCACCGGCAGGGGAGGGCGAGAAGGCCCAAGATGACCTTGGTTCCAGAGGTAAGTCGGACACTGATTCCAGAGAAATCGACCTTTCTTCGCCCGAAGATGGAGGCGAAAAAGGACCCAGTATCCCTTCTCCAAGCTGGAGAAAAAGGGCCGCCTCCAAAGATTGGGAGGGGCGGTCTTCCAAGAAGGGCAAGATGCCACCCTCAAGCGCCCTGAGTTTGGAAAGTGACGCCGTTAATCAGCTCCAACAAGGGGACAAGCCCTCGGCCAAACCGTAAGAGAATCCGGAGTACTTTGATAGCGTCCCACTTCGTTGCTGTTACCGAAGATATACGTAATGCATTCATGCATTTTTACAGGTCGACACAGAGTTTTTCTGGGCGATCCTCTTCTTCGGGGAGTCTCCTCCCAGAGATGATGGAGAGCGAGACGCCTCCTCCAACCTCCTCCCAACAAGGCGGATGACTCTGAAGTGTCATCGTGGAGGGTCCCTTTTGACCAACAAGTTACACAGGGGACAGAATAGGCAGTACCCGAAGGTGGAGCGCCGACCATCCGGGATTCCGGGGCTGATGATAACAAAGGTCCCGGACTGACTGGTTCGCAACCGACAGTGATTCTGGAGACGGGTGAACAGGTTCCTTCAAAGGATGATTGTGCTCCTAGAGCAGCTTCGGGAAACCTGGAGACTCCGGATATATTGTAGGACATGTTGCGGAAAGCATCTGTCTTGGGGGAACAGCGTACCTTGATGGGTACAGTGATTGAGAAGATTTCGTCCATGAAGAGCGGATTAAATGAAGCCTTCATGAGCCTACTGAAGGGCTTCGAGGTTTGTGACATAATATTTTCGGCTATGTTTCGTTTGCAAAGATGAGCCTGTGTATAGGTAGTAGCCCCTGATACTCGGGTTGGCTTCCACTTGGAAGCAAACGGAGGATCGAAAAAGGATCGTTTGAGGACTAACTTGATGAACTTTGAACACATGCTGCTTCCCCCTTGGCCACTTCCCGGACTATGGAGATTGCTGATTTGCAGCAGAAGCTTGATGTGGCAGGGGATGATCTTGCTTTAATCAATATGCGTCTGGACGAGTCACAAGGTATGTATTCGGGGCAATCCTCATACATTTTTGCGGTATAAGCATAATGCTGAGATTTGGCTGCAGATGGTGCATTGAAGTTCTTCGAGCGGAGATGGCCCGGGCCAAGGATCAGGCCCGGCATAGCAATGCTGCTACCGAAAAGGCATCAGCTAAACTAAACGCCGAACAAGCTGCACGGCACCAAGATGAGGAGAAGATATCCACGATGATGCTCAAACTACAGAATGCTACCGGCCGCAGTGAATTTCTGGAGAAGGAGAGTGAAGCCTTAACGGCTGATCTGGAGAAGGCCTTACAAGAGGCAACAGAAGCGCGGTGAGAATGCAGAGCAGTCCGTGAGGAGGTTCGACAAGCGAGGGAGATTGCGTCTGGAAAGCCTTTTCTGCTGCAAACTAAGTTCGGTGACCCAAACTATGCCCAGCTTAACCAAGTATGGAGTTCTCCGGACGAGTTCTTGGACTTGCCGAAGAGTTCTACTGATGCGGCACAGTATTACCAAGCGTGGGATGGATATGCAACGGAGAAGCTTTTTTGGTCGCAGTTTGGCGCATCAAAGCGCCCTCTGTTGCTCAATGAACAGATGTCCCAATGGGCCGAACTTCATAGGATATCCGGTGCTGCCATGAAGGACGTCGTAATCCAGTTTTGGCGAACCGAGCATGCTCTGAATAGCTATTTCGGTTTGGTGCAAAGGCTTGTTGACGCGGTGTCGTGTATCGACGCTGTGAAGCGGTCAACGTGCATTGAGGGGGCACTGATGGCTTTTGCCTGAGTCAGGACATTCTGGGGGAAGATGAAGGCCATCGATGTTGCGACCTAGGGTCCACCCAAAGGCAAGGACCGTCCGGAACCGGAGCATTATTTTGAAGAAGTCCTAGAGGCCGCCCACTTTATAGAGGGTCAGTGCTCGAAAGACATAATGTTTGAATGAGGTGTATGAAAATTGTAAAAGACAATTTTATAGCTAATGTATTTATGTTTTGCTTGAAAGCTTGAATTCCTCCTGTGTGGCCGTTTTGATATAATCTTAAAGTTTTCCGGTCGTCGACTTCAGCCCCCTCGTATAAGTATTCGGCGTATGGTGCCTTACATATTTGATCTAAAAAAGATACCTCGTGTGACACAGAGAATCGCTAAAGATTCCAATAAGTCGTCAAGTGGTTGACCAGCTCACGCCGCATCATGACAGTCAGTTTTCGGCTTTCTCTACTGAGGTGCTTGTCCGGTTTAGACCAGGGCACAATCGCAGTAATTCTCCCTTTACTACCCTACCGATAGAGCGGAACGTAGGGTAGCAAGAACAGGAGCCGGGCAACCCAACTATTGACCCAAGACAATGATTCGGAGTTGATGCATATAAGGCCAAACTTGCGACGCCGAAGTATGCTATAGAGCTGTTCGGACTTTTACTGGCAACTCATTTGTTCCCACACCTAGCCCCTGGCAGGTTAGGCCAAGGTATTTCCGTGAAATAATCATAGGAGCCATATTTTTCGGGAAAACCATACAGATGATTAGTTCGGATATTGTTTACTGGTAACTGAGTGATATGCCATCCCCCCCGGCTATTGGACATGCTCGGGGATGGAGGCGGAGGAACAGGCATAGTACAGGCTCGAGAAATAGAGAGTGCAGTCTACAAAAAGTTATTTTGGACCTCCTGTCGCACGTCTGCGCCGCCAGTCCTCGGTGGGGGGAATCCTTGATGGAAATAGACCCTTAAGTGAGTGTACGGATCCGGACTCCGATAGAGCCAGTTTTCGATGTTTATCCTATTCGTCACCTGTTTTTAAAGGATAGCGAAGGAAGAAATAAAAATAAAATAAATAATAAAAAAGTTACTTGAGTGCTTGCAGGCTTGTCCGTATTGTGCTTCCGCCAATGCCCATGGTATCTTGAGTGCGTAATGATGTATGCGCGGTACAAACTTTGTAGGTGTACGGAGTGGGCGGTGGAAGCCGGGTTGCTATTTCCATTCCAGGAGTAGTTGATCCTCGGGTGGAGACTACTTCTGACCCCCGGTGTTCAACGTTGAGCTTGCTGGCCTGTTTAAGTACCCAGCAGTTTCTGTTGGTATGATTAGCTGGTTTATCGGGGCAGTCATGAATCTGGCAGGGTCGGTCCAATATCCTGTCCAGGTTGAATGGTTCATCTCAATTCGCCTTGAATGGCTTCTTCCGCTGACCAGGCTTGGGGTTGCTTAATCCGGCGTTGACTGCCGTGTCGCTTGATCTTTCATTGTCATTGCGACTGTTGTTTTTGCTTCCTCGTGGCTTGCCGTTGCCGTCTCGGATTTCGGAGGTGCCCTGGTTGCTGGTGCTATTGCTTCTAAGAGCGAGCCAGCTGTCTTCTCCCGCGCAAAAGCGGGTCATCAGAGCAATGAGGGCTGTCATGGATTTAGGTCCTTCTTGGCCGAGGTGGCGTGCAAGCCATTCGTCCTAGACGCCGTGTCTGAAATCCGCAAGGGCTTCCTCGTCCGGACAGTCGACGATTTGGTTCTTTTTGACTAAGAACCGAGTCCAGAGCCCCCTGTCTGATTCTCTGGGCTGTTGGAAAATTTGACTTAGGTCATCGGCATCTGGTGGCCGGACATATGTTCCTCGGAAGTTATCGAGGAAGGCCTCTTCCAAGTCCTCCCAGCTGCCTATGGAATTTTCAGGCAGGCTATTTAACCAGTATCGAGCTGGCCCTTTTAGTTGTAGTGGGAGGAATTTAATGGCGTGGAGGTCGTCCCCATGCGCCATATGGATGTGGAGGATGGAATCTTCTATCCGTACCGCGGGATCGGTTGCCCCGTCGTATGATTCAATATTGACGGGTTTGAATCCTTTGGGGAATTCATGATCCATTACTTCATCAGTGAAGCAAAGCGGGTGTGCGGCGCCTCTATGCTGGGCCACACTGCGACGTAACTCTGAAGGAGTCCCTTTGCGGTTTTTGGCTCGGGCATGGCGAGGTTTGATACATTCGAATAGGTAGCCATCGTCGCTTGTCGAAGCGTGCTTTCGCGATCCGTAGATCGGTCTTGCATGTCCTGCTATATTGTCCAAGTCTCTCTGCGGGTCATCTGGGTAATCGTGACCTGCGTTGTTCCTGCCTTTATGGTTAGGTGGGGCAGTCTGGTGTTTGGCTTGAGTTGCCTCTTTATCCGGACAGAGTTGCTGGCGACCTACCGCATTGTGTGACGATGGTATGGGCTCCAACGCCCCTTCATCGGACTGGTATAGCAATCTGTGCTTTGGGTAGCCTTTGGCTAGGCTACTAAGGCCGTATTCTTCAGCGACCAGGACTTCGGTCCATCTGTCGTTGAGTAGGTCTTGGTCAGCTTGAAGCTGCTGCTGCTTCTTTTTCAGCCTCCTTGCCGTAGCTATCAGCCTGCGCTTGAAGCGCTCCTGTTCGAGGGGCTCTTCGGGTACAATGAAGTCTTCGTCGCCGAGGCTTACCTCATCTTCGGAGAGCGGAAGGTAGTTGTCGTCCTCCGAATCGTCGATGGGCAGGGCCTGTTTGTCGGGGCTGGCTTTCCCGTTTTCCTATTCCTCCTGCTCGGATGTTGCTCCCACAAGGTCTTCATTGCTTTTGACACGTCCGGAGTAGTATGTTCTCCAATGTCATTGTTGCTATGGCGTGACTTGGGGCGGCGTTTGGGGCGCCGGAACTTATACTGTGACTCAGGAGTTTTAACTGGATCTCCCTTGTCTTTGCCGTGAGGCTTTTTAAGTGTATCGATCATGTACACGTCATGTGGAGGGGTGGCCGTCTCGTGCCTAATGACTGGTGGGTCTTGGCCTTGCTCCTTATCGGCATTGTCATCTATACCATCAATGTCTATGGAGCCAGGAGCAGGCATGTCGGTTAAGTCCTCAATAGTGGCTATGAAGTGGGTGGAGGGTGGGAAGCAAAATTCTCCGTCCTCAGCCCCTAGTTCGAGCCAGACATAGTTCGGCCGCGAGTCTCCCGTGGATGACAGGTTCTTTAAACAGTTTAGCACATCGCCCAAAGGTGAGTGCTGAAAAACGTCTGCGGCGCTGAATTCAAAGATTGGTAACCTATCTAGCTCGGTGTCCACAAGCGTACACGGTCCAGAACTTATAGCCAGAGATGAGTCCGGAGTTCCGTTGGTGCAAATATTGCAGGGTGTCGAGTCTGCGTGCGACTCTAGCGCCACGGACTCTGTGGCCTCGGATGGCACGATCTGCTCTGGTTCTAAGGCCATTGCAGCAACAGGGTCCATCTCCTTAATCTGGTCCGATGACAGATTTAACTCATGTTCATCGGGGCGAGGGGGAGCGATCATTGCGGTCTCAAATCCATTAAAGATCAAGTCTCCACGGATATCTGTGACATAGTTCAAGCTTCCAAATCTGACCTGACGACCAGGGGCATAGCTATCAATCTGCTCCAGATGGCCAAGCGAGTTGGCCTGCAGTACAAAGCCGCCGAATACGAAAATCTATCCAGGGAGGAAGGTTTCTCCTTGGACAGCGTCACTATAGACGACTGGAGGGGCCATCAAACCTCTCATTGACAGCACAGTGGAACTCTCAATGGAAGCACCAATGTCGGTGTCAAAACCGGCGGATCTCGTGTAGGGGGTCCCAAACTATGCGTCTAGGATCGATGGTAACATGAGACGGGGGACACGATGTTTACCCAGGTTCGGGCCCTCTCTATGGAGGTAATACCCTACGTCCTGCTTCATTGATCTTGATGAATATGAGTGTTACAAGAGTTGATCTACCAGGAGATTGTAATGGCTAAACCCTAGAAGTCTAGCCTGTATGACTATGGTAATGAGTATATCCTTTCCGGACTACCCACTCCGGTTTATATAGACACCTGGGGGTGGGGAATCTAGGGTTACATAGAGTCGGTTACATAAGAAGGAATCTTCATAGTCGGTCACCAAGCTTGCCTTCCACGCCAAAGAGAGTCCAATCCGGACACAGGTACAGTCTTCGGCCTTCATGTCTTCACAGCCCATCAGTCCGGCCCATGGATAACAGGCCGAACGCCAGAGGACCCCTTAGTCCAGGACTCCCTCAATCATCTTATAATGCTACCGCCGAACTAAGCAAAATAAGATGCATAAAGGATAAACATCACATGCAATCAAAATATGTGACATGATATGGCCATGATCATCTTGCGCCTTTGATCTCCATCTGCAAAGTACCGTCATGATCTCTATCATCACCGGCATGACACCATGATCTCCATCATCTTGATCTCTATCAATGTGTCGTCACATGGTCGTATCGCCAACTATTTCTCTTACAACTATTGCTATCGCATAGCGATAAAGTAAATCAATTATTTGGCGCTTGCATCTTATGCAATAAAGAGACAACCATAAGGCTTCCGCCAGTTGCCGATAACTTCAACAAAACATGATCATCTCATACAACAACTTATATCTCATCATGTCTTGACCATATCACATCACAACAAGCCCTGCAAAAACAAGTTAGACGTCCTCTACTATGTTGTTGCAAGTTTTACGTGGCTGCTACGGGCTAAGCAAGAACCGTTCTTCCAACGCATCAAAAACCACAACGCGGTATAGTGATTGCTTTTTGATCTTCAGAAAGAACCCTGTTCATTGAATCCGATTCAACTAAAGTTGGAGAAACAGACACCCACTAGCCACCTGTGTGCGAAGCACGTCGGTAGAACCAGTCTCGCGTAAGCGTACGCGTAATGTTAGTCTGAGCCGCTTCATCCAGCAATACCGCTAAATCAAGAATCAACTAGTGACGGCAAGCAATATGTATATACCCATGCCCACAACTCCTTTGTGTTCTACTCGTGCATATCTATACCTACTATTAAAGGGAATATGTATTCTTGGTTTGGTTTAGTCATTTTCGTTTAGTTTGAGTGCACGCTAAGCGATCTGGGCCAGGTACTTGTACATTGATGGGCCTTTTATGGGCTTTTATAGAGATCGTGAATAATAATTAGGTAGGAGTTTTATTTAACAACCAATGACCTATACACCATTCACATTTACTAATCCCAACTCGTTCTAAATATATGAGTGGCAGCCCTCATGTTTAGGGCGAGCTAATTAAAGGAAGGACTTGAGGTAAAAAATATAACATAATTTTAAAAAGATTTGTAGGTTTTAATGTGTTGGACTACTAAATTAGAAAAGGAATAATTTGATTCCCGACTAAAACGGGTGAGGACGTCATGGTAACTAAAGGAAGAATTTTACTTAAATGAAATCGATGGAAGATTATGCCCGGCAAAGAAAATATAACACGGCTAAATTGCATCGTATTTTTTTATGTTCATTTTATAGAAAGATGCTATGAGACATTATGCTTGAATAAAACATCATTTTTTCCCGTTGCAACGCACGGGCATATGTGCTAGTAACATCTATGCATAAACCTGGCTCGGATGCCACAGTTGGGGAACATCGTAATTTCAAAAATTTCCTACGCACACGCAAGATCATGGTGATGCATAGCAACGAGAGGGGAGAGTGTTGTTCACGTACGCTCGTAGATCGTAAGCGTAATCATTATGACAATGTGGTTGATGTAGTCGTACATCTTCACGATCGACCGGTCCTAGTATCAAAAGTACGACACCTCCGCGATCTGCACACGTCATTAGGTACACAGACCGATCTGGGTCAAACCTGACCTGTGGGGACCACTGGTCAGTGACACAACCAGTTAACAGGCCGTTTAGGGTTAGAACAAATCCTAATCTAGAGATAAACAGGGTGTTCCCACATGTCATTGTGTGGAGTAATTAACATTGTTAATTAAGGCTAATTAAATGCTAACCTAGGTTAGTCAGGGCTGGCCCCATATGTTAGTCGCCGAGGTGAGGTCAAATCCCGGTCAACCGGGGTCAAACACGCTGGAGTTGACCCACGGCTCGTCGCCGGTGAAGCCCGAGACGGCGGAGGGGCTCGGGATTTGCCCACAATCGACCATATTGACCATGGTTTGGTCCTACGAGTAGCTGGGGTTCTTCCGTGTCTAGCGGAGATATCAGAACACGCCGGGGCGGACCCAAACGACGGCGGCGACCGGAGCTCGGGCGTCGAGCGAATCGACGTTGCAGGGAATGGCAGGAGCCGCGAGTGGTCGTAGTTGACTCCTGGGAACGTGCTGAGCACGCTGGCGTGCTCGATTGCGGCTCTAGGTGACTGTGGCCATGGCAGCGACATGGTTGGGCGGCGATGAGCTTCGGCTTCGGTCGAAACAGCGGCTATGGTGATCGAGAGGCATGGGAGGAGAGGCAAACGACGGTGGAGCTCACATCGGTTGCAGGACGCATCTTAGTGGTCTCGGGGACGGCTTGGACGAGGCGGATCGACACCGGCGATCTCCGGGCAGAGGCGGCGGGGACAAGCTCGATGGCGACGCTTCTGGGCGTCCGGGCTTGCTTGCTTCGTCGAGGAGACGATAGAGGAGCTCCCGGAGATGGAGAGGGGTCGAGGGGTGGCTGGTGGGCGCGGTGGCAGCGAGCGGAGGTGACAGTGGCGCTCGGCCGGTGAGAGAGAGAGCCAGGGGAGCGGAGAGGTTGCGGGTGAGAGAGAGAGTGAGAGAGAGAGAGAGAGGTCAGGGGGTCTCTGGGCGTCTCCAGACGTGAGTGAAAGGCAGGAGGTGGCAAGCAGGAGCTGGCCAGGGGTGAGCGCGCGCTCGACAGCGCGCTTCTCCTACTGGCAGGAGGAAGACGACAACGAGTGGAGGTGGGCCGGGCCAGCATAGGAGTTGGGCCGGCTCTGGCTACAGGTGAGGCCAGGTAAGTTTGCTCTCCTTTTTATTATTTTCCGTTTTCTGTTTTTCTGTTCTGGTTTAAAATAATAGTAAACCATTTCATAAAATGCTGAAAATAATTATGGGTGCTTTCTGAATTATTCCAGTGACCCTTAATAATTTACAACATTTTTGGAGCATCTAAATATATATAGCATTTAAATAGCTCCAAATAAAATATGTTTGAATTAATTCAAAGTCCAAATATGTCCTGCAAAAATGTGAACCATTTTTGGTAGATGCTTCCACCTTCATCCAGAAATGATGAACACTTTTAAAGGGCATTTTGAAATCATTGAAAAATATTTTGGTTGGACCTATTTGAATTCCTTTGATGCTAGGGTTTGATCATCCCCATTTCAAATTTCCATGAAAGTTAAACATGGTGCAGGCAAGATGCAAACACTAGGCAGCACCAGAAGCTAGGCATGTGACAACTCGCCCCCACTAAACAAGAATCTCGTCCCAAGATTCAAGCGTGGGGTAAAAGAAGAGGGGACTCGAACTATCACAATGTTCATGATCCAACTGCCCTTCTCGAAGATGTTGATTCATTGCCTCATATTGATCTTGACGTCCTTGCTTTCGAGATCTTCATCCAACACGATGACGACAGAAAGAAACTCTATAGGAATCGATCTCCTCAAAGTTCGAGCACTCATGATCAGCTCATGGAGTGAGACGGAAGAATATCTCTTGAGCTGAGACACAAGACACACATCAGGGTGATGGAAGAAACAGATGACGAAGGCTCAATTTGGTAGGAAACAATTCCATGCTTAAAAGGATGGTGAAGGAGATTCATTGTAGCGAGGAGATTAATTGCCATGATTCCATAACAGGGCACCTTAGAAGAGGTGACTCGTAGAATTATACCCCTAAGTGGAAAAAATAATTACTTTTGATATAGAGATCATTGAAACTCTCTATACCAGCCTAAGGAAAATCACAATTGATCGTTTGAAGGAATTCGAAAGAATGGCATACTCAGTTTGGAAAGGAAACTAGAGTTATAAGACAACTCAGCAAACGAAAGGCACATTCCAATTGATACTGAGGATATAACCTAGTATCTGAGCATGCTCTCAAGAACTTGAGCATTCCCATATTCATCAGGGTCTTACCAACATCCGCGTCGAGGATCCTGCTAACACATCATACTACCATGATGAATAGTGATGGATGATGCAGATGCAAAGGAAGACAACACCTTCTCGGATTTTACCTTAGCAATGGCAAGGAGACAAAACCTGGATGATCAACCGAGAGACATCTAGCACTTTGCTTCTGATGTTCTCCTTGATGTACTAGATACCACGATCATGGTTAGAGCATCAACATGGTTGTCGGTGTCAAAACTGGCGAATCTCGGGTAGGGGGTCCCGAACCGTGCGTCTAGGCCGGATGGTAACAGGAGGCAAGGGACACGAAGTTTTACCCAGGTTCGGGCCCTCTCGATGGAGGTAAAACCCTACGTCCTGCTTGATTAATATTGATGATATGGGTAGTACAAGAGTAGATCTACCACGAGATCGAGGAGGCTAAACCCTAGAAGCTAGCCTATGGTATGATTGTTGATGTGTATGTTGTCCTACGGACTAAAACCCTCCGGTTTATATAGACACCGAATAGGGTTAGGGTTACATAGAGTCGGTTACAATGGTAGGAGATCTAAATACCCGTATCGCCAGGCTTGCCTTCCACGCCAAGGAAAATCCCTTCCGGACACGGGACGAAGTCTTCAATCTTGTATCTTCATAGTCCAGGAGTCCGGCTGAAGGTATAGTCCGGCTATCCGAACACCCCCTAATCCAGGACTCCCTCAGTAGCCCCTGAACCAGGCTTCAATGACGACGAGTCCGGCGCGCAGATTGTCTTCGGCATTGCAAGGCGGGTTCCTCCTCCAAGTACTTCATAGAAGATTTTGAACACAAAGATAGTGTCCGGCTCTGCAAAATAAGTTTCCACATATTGCCATAGAGAGAATAATATTTACACAAATCTAATCTGCTGATGTATTCCGTAGTGTGACACACCACGGCCAAGCTTTTATTCCGAAGCGTTTTACTTCCCATCTCAGCGCGTTATGCGAGGCGGTTTCCTTGGCACGTCTTGTTAAAGCAGAGATCGTGTCCCCTTATTCCGGGATTCTCATCAATACGGGCGTGGGTAACCCAACGCTTCTAGGACTCCTAGATTATAGGCAAGTCCAAACGGACACGGAGAGGACGCTTGATATTCACCCTCTTTATAAAGGGACAAGGCTTTTATTTTTCCCTCCCGTGCTCAATCGAATCCTTCCCCCACCTCAAGCTCAAGCGCCCAAAGTTCAGGTCAGGTGCTCCGAACCTTCAGTCATGTCCGGATCTAGCCTTCAAGGCCGATGGGTGCCTTCCTCCGTCACGGAAGAAGACATCAAAAAGTTGAGGGAGGCCAGATATCTGACCGCCGAGATTTTGCATCGGCTGCCTCCCGAGGGCAGGCCGTCCCCTCCCCCGAACCCAACGAGAACGTCGTGTTCGTCTCCCACTTCCTCCGAGGTCTAGGCCTTGCTCTGGATCCTTTCGTCAGGGGTTTGATGTTTTATTATGGGCTAGACTTTCCATGATCTAGCTCCGGACTCCTTTCTTCATATCACGACATTTATTGTCGTGTGCGAGGCCTTCCTCCGGGTTACCCCTCACTTTGGCCTATGGCTCAAGACCTTTGAAGTGAAGCCGAAGATGATCGAGGGGCAACATGCAGCGTGTGGAGGTGCCTCAATACGCAAGATGACGGGAGCTCCGTGGCCCAAAGGTTCCATCCCAGAGGTGTCTGAATTGTGGCAACAGGAGTGGTTCTACATCACGGCTCCTAGAAGTGCCAAGTGGGCGGCCGCCCCTATTTTCCGCTCGGGCCCTCCACCACAACTGATGTCATGGATCAGCAGAGGTCTGAGCTGGGGTCCAGCCAAGGACGTGCCTATACTGCAAAGCCGCATTCGAGATCTCTTCAATGGAGATTTCAGTTTGGTTGCGGTAATACAAGTTATGCTGGTTCGTCAAGTCCAGCCTTGCAAACGCCGGCCTCTTCGCCTGTGGGAGTTCAATCCCGAGGGACCGCGTGTCATTCAAAATTTTCTCGGCCTGACGCACGAGGAGATGTACAAGTCATTCTTCGGACCTCAGGTGGAGTGTCCGGAAATCACCGAGGACGTGGGCCTGAGTAGTAACCGCGCCGCCGAACAGGTAAGGCATCTTCCGGCCGAACATACTATCTCTCTTGTTACGAAGTTATTTCTGAGAGTTTTGCTTTTTGACCAGGACTGGCTAACAAAGGCGAAGTTGATTCGGTGTTCGGCCCCCCTCCCTGAGGGTTTGGAAAATCCGGTATTGGAAAAGATGCTCCAGACCGCACCTTGCCCGGAGCCCTTGAAGGAAGATACTGTGGAGGATAATGCGGGCGGACGCGGGCCCCCAACGCTGCCCATTCTAGCCGAGGGAGCGAGCGTCTCCATGAGGAAGACGACCAGAAGAGGAAAAGGACTGCGCCCGGGGATTCGGAAGCCGAAGCTTCCAAACGGGAGAAGAAGTCTCCCACAGAGGGTCCTACCTTGGGGGGCGCGTTTGCCGCACAAAGTCCGCGGGGGGATCAATTCTCCCGCGAGTCGTAAGTGACCCGAAATACTTTAATAGTACAGATATGCCATCTTTTTCTTCTGAGAAGAATAACCACCGCATATATTTTTGCAGTTCGGGCCTTAGCCCCTCTCAAATGAGCTCGTCTTCGGGGGATCTTCTTCCAGAGATGATGGAGAGCGAAACGCCTCCTCCGGAACTCCTCCGCTCCGGAAGCGGGCGACCCTGAAGTGTCGTCGCGGAGGGCCTCTCCGAGTCCGGTGAGGCCAGAAGATAATCCCATTGACCCCCGAAGCTCCCAGTGTCCGGCTCCCGAAGAGAGCAGACAAAAGAGTCCGGACACCGTCTAGTGTGCGATCGGATGTTCTGAGGGAGTTGGTGGGGCGAGCGGCCATCTCAGATGAACACCGTGTGCTGATGAATACGGTGATGGAGAGAATATCGTCCGCCGAAAGCGGATTGCATGAAGCTTTTATGAGTCTACTGACAGGCTTTGAGGTACGTAAAAGAATGTATGATAGTCCTGCACATGCTAGGTGTGCCCTGTGTAGATAGTAGCCCCTGAGACTCTGGTTGTCGTCGGAAACGACGAACAGAGGATCATATTCCCAGGTAATAACCATACTGCCTCTATGTGCAGGTGATGGAAGCTCCGGTGGCTAGCCGGACTAGCGAGTTTGCCCATTTAGAACGGCAGTTGGATGCGGCAGACGCTGACATCGAGCTTGTTAACAAAAGGCTTGACGAGGCACAGGGTAAGTGTCATTATCTGGTAAAGCCACATAGGAAGAGCAGCATGATGCCAGTATCTTTAATATGTTGTGACTGCAGATGGAGCTGCCACTGTTGAAGCCTTGCGGGCAGAACTTGCCCGAGCCAAGGAACAAGCGAGGTTGGGTAATGCGGCTGCTTTGAAGGCGGCCGAAGAGTTGCAAGCCGAGAAGGCCGCACATGGCGAGAGCCGAGACAAGATGGCCAAGATGGCCATAGAATTAAAAGCCGCCGCCGACCGTTGCCGGGTTCTTGAAAAGGAAAACCAGGCGAAGGCATCGGACCTTGAGAAGGCTGCTGCGACGAGAAAGGACCTCCGCTCTGCTATGAGGGCAAAGAAGGAGGAGCTGCGGGAAGCCGAGGATATTGTAGCTGGGAAATCCTTTATGTTGCGGAGGAAGTTCGGAGATCCACGGTATGCCCCCTCTGGATCGGCTGTGGAGCTCGGAGGATGTGTATATGGATTTGGCGGCGAGCGCTGCCGATGCGGCCAAGTACTTCCAGGGTCAGACGGACCATGGAGTAGACCAGCTGTTTTGGAGACAATTCCATCTCCCGAGCGTCCACTTTCATTGACTGACCAATTAGCCGAATGGGCCGAACTAAATAGGTTGTCCGGACTCTCCATGAGGTCTGTTGTGGATCAGTATGGCCGGAAGGTCAAAACCGAACAGCTATTTCAGCTTGGTGCAGCAGTTACTCTATGTGGTGCCGCGCATTGATGCGATGAAGAGGTCGGCGTGCATAGAGGGCGCACGGATGGCCTTTGCCCGTGTCAAAGGCATACTGGGCGGAGATGGATGCTACCAATGTTGCAGCGCGGGATTCGGCCATAGGTCGAAAGGCTGCTGAGCACTACTTTGAAGAAGTTCTTGAGGGTGCCCGTTTGATAGAGACCCAGTGCTCAAAAAATATTATGTTTGAGTGATATGTAATCTCATTGTAAGCGAAATGCTTTTATAAATTTTTATAAGGCTATTTTTATACTTTTGCCTGAAAGTAATATGATGCCTCCTGGGCGGCCGTTTATGTATACATGTGTATAACCTGAAAGATTGCAGTCGTCGGCTTCAACCCCCACACATAATGCGGAGGTGCTCGCAAAAACACGCGTGTTCACACTTAATCCAACGTCTTGGTCCTATTAAGGAGGTGATAGCGGAGCGAGCGAGGCAACCGGACTATAATGCTTTAACACTTTCACTTAGCCATAGGAGTTTGACAGTGGGGCTACTAGATAGCCCCTGGTGGCTCCGCACTCTCCCTCGGGGTGCGTACATGCCTGGCGGAAAACGGCCCTTCGTTAAGGCGGAGGAATTCTAACATTCCCGATAGGTCATCGAGTGGTTGACCAGTCTCACGCTATATCATGACAGTCAGTTTTCGGCTTTCTCTACTGAGGTGCTCGTCCGGATGAACCAGGGCACAATCGCAGTAGTTCTCCTGGTGCTACCTTAGCCGGTAAAGCGGAACGTAAGGCACCAAAACACAGGAGCCGGGCAAACCCAACATTTGACCAAAGACAATGATTCGGAGCTGATGCATATAGGGCCAAACTCGCGACGCCGAACACTCCCTAAGGTATTCGGTCTTTGTGGTATAAACCGGGCCTAAATAATGGCCTTTGTAAGAAGCCCCTTGTGTCCAGGTACGTGCATTGTTCTGGCGTGGCCACATGCCAAGACGTCAGCATCCTTCTCAACGGTGGATATGTATCAACAAGAGACAGTAAAAAAGGTTTACGCAGGGTCTTAATCTAAAAAGAATCCTTGGAGCGGGTCCCTGCTGCACGTCTGCGCCTGTGTCTCCGTTGTGCCGTATCCTGGACGGGTGTAGCACGATGATCGTCTATAAAAGAGAGGAAGTTAGTGAAAAAGTTGTCGTGCAAAAAGATAGTTTTTAAAGAAACCATGTATAATTCAAGATGATAAGAAATTGCCACTTGTCTGCGCGCGTTGAGCCCCTTGTATTGACAAATAGGGGTGTGACACTTATTCGGTATAAATAGCGGCGCCGGACTTGATTAGTTGTGTCTGAGGTCTTGACGACCTATTGGATGCTTTCGCTGGTCCGGGCGCCTTTAGTGTGCGGCTGCCAAGGCAGCCTCACTCTCTTCGGCGCGCAGAGATCGCTTGATATTTCCGTGCACTGAAATGATGCCACGTGGACCGGGCATCTTGAGTGTGAGGGAGGCGTAGTGTGGTATTGCATTAAAGCGAGCGAAAGCTTCGCGTCCGAGCAGTGCTTGATAGCCACTTTGAAACGGAGCGATGTGGAAAGTTAAATGCTCGCGACGGAAGTTATCGGGGGAGCCGAATGTAACTTGTAGTAGGAGGGAGCCCGTACAACGAGCCCCTGGGCCTGGCGTTACTCCTTTAAAGGTAGTATTGCTATGGCGAATTTGTGTTGGGTCTAACCCCATCCCGCGGATTGTATCCTGATATATTAGGTTTAGGCTACTGCCGCCGTCCATCAAGACTTGTGTGAAGTGATATCCGCCAATTACTGGGTCTAATACCAGGGCAGCCCATCCTGCGTGCCGGATACTTGCTGAGTAATCGTGATGGTCGAAAGTGATCGGTTGAGATGACCAGTGGCAGGACTTCGTGGTGACAGGCACTTGGGTATTTTCCTGGGAGTGCCGTGTTGTTTTTTCCCTTGATTCACGTGTAACACGTTTACTGTTTTGACTTCTGGTGGAAATTTCTTTTGTTCCCCGTGTCTTGCTTGGGAGGCTCGTCCTCGTCTTCACTTGGTGTATCCTCCCCCTTGTGTACGGCGTTGAGCTTGCCGGACTGCTTGAAGACCCAACATTCTCTGTGGGTATGATTAGCAGGTTTACCAGGGGTACTATGGATCTGACATACTTGGTCCAGAATTTTGTTGAGGCTGGACAGTTCATCCCTGGTGCCTTTAGGGGGCGGCTTTTGACCTGGCCGAGAGCTTTTGAATCCGGCATTTACTGCCGTGCCCTTCGTGCTGTCTTCTTTATTCCGGCGTTTGTTATTGCTGTTGCGCCGTGATTTCCCGTTTCCATCTCTAACTTCAGATGTACTGGGGTCGCTGGTGCTGCATCTGGCTAGCCAGCTGTCCTCACCCGCGCAAAAGCGGGTCATGAGGTTTGTTAATGCGGCCATCGTTCTCGGCTTATTTTGGCCGAGGTGTCTGGCGAGCCATTCGTCACGGACGCTATGCTTGAAAGCTGCCAAGGCTTCGGCGTCCGGACAGTCGACAATCTGGTTCTTTTTAGTAAGAAACCTGTTCCAAAGCTTTCGGGCTGACTCTCCGGGCTGTTGAGTTATATGACTCAAATCGTCCGCATCCGGAGGTCGGACATAAGTCCCTTGAAAATTTGCCCGAAAGGCGTCTTCGAGCTCTTCCCAGCTTCCAATGGAGCTTTCGGGGAGGCCTTTGAGCCAGTGACGAGCTGGCCCTTTGAGCTTGAGGGGTAAGTACTTGATGGCGTGGAGATCATCTCCTCGAGCCATATGGATGTGAAGGATGTAGTCCTCAATCCAGACCCCAGGGTCTGTTGTTCCGTCGTATGCCTCTATGTTTACGGGTTTGAATCCCTCTGGAAATTCATGGTCCAGCACCTCATCGGTGAAACATAGGGGGTGTGCGGCACCCCTGTAGCTGGGTGTACCGCGTTGTTCGGATGTTTGTTGTGTTGCATTGTATGCTGGGGCGCGCTTGCGTGGTCCATAGATGGATCTTGTTGCGCCGTCCTTTGGGTGCGAGCCCTCGCATGGGTCGCGTATTGTATTGTGAGGCGTTGTATGCCTCTGTGTTGGTAGAGGGGTCGTCTATCCGACCAGGTGGCTGCTTTGATATTTGGTTGTGGGGGGTCTGAGGCCTCCTCATCGAATTCGGGTAGCAGCTTCCGCTTTGGGTAGCTCTTGGAGGGGCGATTGTCGCGTACCTCGCTGCTGTGTTGAGTATTTTACTCCATCTGATTTGGAGTGTGTCTTGCGCAGCCTTGAGCCTTTGCTTCTGCTTTTTCAGACTCCTCGGTGGCAACAAGCCTTTTACGGGCAGTCTGCTGCTCCGGGTGTCTGTCCGGCGTTATGTCGTCCGGACCATTATCCTTGATAGGATTTGTTTGTTCGGTTTGATTATCCGGATTGCCGTTGTCCGGCAGCGGTTCGCCCTGCTCCAGCGCTGGGTCTGTGTGATCGCTATTTCTGTCGAGGCGGGATTTGGGGCGGCGCTTGCGTCGCCGCTTTGACTGCTTTTCGAGGGAACAAGCCTTCGGTGCGTCCTTCCGCTCCTCGTCGTCATCTTTTGGTGCGTCCACCATGTATACGTCATATGACGAGGTGGCGTTCCAGGGCCCAATAGGCGCTGGTTCTTCATCGTCTCCTTCATCGGCGTCCATACCGTCGATGTCTTCGGAGTCGAAGTCGAGCATGTCGGTTAAATCGTCGACAGTGGCTACAAAGTGGGTGGTGGGTGGGCTTTGAATTTCTTCATCGTCTGAATTCCAACCTTGCTGGCCGCAGTCCGGCCAGGGCTCTCCTGATAAGGAGAGGGACTTCAGTGTCTTCAGAATATCGCCAAAAGGCGAGTGCTGAAAGATGTCCGTGGCAGTGAACTCCATGATCGGCGCACAATCGGATTCGATCGGTAGGGGCGCGGAGGGTTCGGAGTCCGGAGAGGAGTCTGGCTCCTTGGAGTCACGAGTCTCGTAGATTACGGGCCTGGTATTCGGCTCAATCGCCGTGGGGATCGCAGCCCCTGAGGTGGCGTCCAACCACCCATCCTCGATCGGCGCAGTTGGCTCCGAATCAAGGGTCGGATCCGATGCAGGTGCGGCCTCCAGGACACTGTTCGGCGGCAGTGCTAGATCATGCTCGTCAGGACAGTGCGGCGCGCTCGGCAGTGGCTCGAATCCGTCGAAGATCAACTCCCCGCGGATGTTAGCCGTGTAGTTTAAATTTCCAAATCTGACCTGACGGCCAGGGCGTAGCTTTCAATCTTCTCCAGATGGCCAAGTGAATTGGCCCGCAGTGCGAAGCCGCCAAAGACGAAGATCTGTCCGGGGAGGAAGGTCTCACCCTGGACTGCATCACCATTGATGATCGTAGGAGCCATCGAGCCTGACGGCGACGACACAGAGGAACTCTCAATGAAAGCACCAATGTCGGTGTCAAAACCGGCGGATCTCGGGTAGGGGGTCCCGAACTGTGCGTCTAGGCCGGATGGTAACAGGAGGCAAGGGACACGAAGGTTTTACCCAGGTTCGGGCCCTCTCGATGGAGGTAAAACCCTACGTCCTGCTTGATTAATATTGATGATATGGGTAGTACAAGAGTAGATCTACCACGAGATCGAGGAGGCTAAACCCTAGAAGCTAGCCTATGGTATGATTGTTGATGTGTATGTTGTCCTACGGACTAAAACCCTCCGGTTTATATAGACACCGGATAGGGTTAGGGTTACATAGAGTCGGTTACAATGGTAGGAGATCTAAATACCCGTATCGCCAGGCTTGCCTTCCACGCCAAGGAAAATCCCTTCCGGACACAGGACGAAGTCTTCAATCTTGTATCTTCATAGTCCAGGAGTCCGGCTGAAGGTATAGTCCGGCTATCCGAACACCCCCTAATCCAGGACTCCCTCAATGGTCATCAAGTAAAGGTCGGTCCTCGGGAGCTCAATAATCCATAAGGATCAACTTCTAGAATAAGTCATGCAAGATCCTCATGGGGAGTGACCAAACGGCTTAATCAAGATACTACAATAATAGTACTTCCAGCTAGGTGTGTCCACTTCACCGGAACCTATATCATAGTTCTTGGAAGAAGTTCCAACCATCATATATGCCTGAGATTTAGATCTGGTTGGTAACAAGATAGTTCAGACAACGTGTCTGGAAAGAAAGTTTGCAACACAAACTGACAAGATGACGTTGCGAGATTCTCGGGAAATGAACTACGGTAGTAAGCTCCAAAACATGAGTTGGATCTGCTACATACATGTGAACACGTTGTCCAAGACAAGCATGACCACATAGTAGTCTTACAACGCAACACTACCAAATTCTGGTGAGGAACCATCATCGAGGATATCAAAGTCCTTGCATAAGGCATGCTCTTAAGAAGGAACTTCTTCTCCTTGAACAATTCAATCAGTGGCTTGGTGTGCTAGGAAACACATATGGAGTGGAGGCGGCCAACCTATCAAACCATAGAGTACTTCGCACATATGCATGACTAACTTGGGATGATTCCAGAGGAAGCAAAAACAATCTTGCACGGATCCATGACGGCAACTTACATCAAGTGCACGTGAATTAGAGGAAGTCACTTCTTTCATCCAAACGTATACCTCATGAGCGGAACATGAAGGCAATGCTTACAAAGTTTCCAATACTAACTTAGATGTTCAACATGAATCATGGACAAGATGAAATTGTTGTCAGTGGGCTCAACAACAATCCATCCAGGCTTCTATATAGGTGGAATTCCAAAACTATGTGAACATGGCGGTAGTATTGGTCAGACCCAAAAGATGTAATGGTGTATGCTCGGGGGACAACCGCGAGTAAGACAACATTACGAACATCATTGGTTCTGATTTGATTTGACGATAGCCCATACACAAATCAAAGATTCGGGTAAGACAATAGGTCTAACTGTCACATCCCTAGTTGTGGTATGACCTGGGCTTGCTTTGTGCATCATGTTTAAACTTTCAAATAAATTTGAAATGGGGAAAGTTGCAAACCATAGCACCAAAGTTTTTCCAATAGGTTCAACTTTAAAATGGATTTCCAATGAACCCAAAATGCTATTAAAAAATGTTCATGCTCTTTGGATAATGTTGGGAACAACAACCATAGGTGATGCACATTTTTGCTACACATTTTGGATTTTTGAATCAATGCATAAATATTTGATTTGGAGCTGTTTAAATTATATAAATATTTTTAATGGCTCCAAAAATGTTGGGAATTGGTGAGGGCCTCTAGAATATTATATCTAGATGCCACAAATATTTTCAGCATTTATGGAAGTGTTTTAACATTTCTTTTGGATACAAAACAAATGTCAGAAATAGAAAAAGAAAACAGGAAATAAGAAAAGCTTACCTGAGGCCTGGCACTGTTACAGCCCAGCTGGCCAGCCCACCTGGCGGCCCAGCCCACTAGGGGCAGCCCCGTCTTCTACCTGTTGCCAGTAGGCAGAGGAGAAGCTGGGCACGACGCACGCGCGCGGCCACCGCGCGCCACCTCCACCCTGCCTGGCTGTCCTCCCGTCGCCTGGACCTTCCCTCGCGTTGCCATGCACCTCCTTTGCCCCCTGCATCTCCCTCTCTCTCCCCCCGAACGCTCTCCCCCTCCTCTGTTCTACCCACCCGAACGCCTCCGTCGCCACCGCTTGCCACCACCGCGGACACCGCCATCCCGGCGACGCCCTGAGATGCCCAAGAGCTCCGCCTAGTACCCCTCTTCCTCCTCGTCGAACTGTGCAACGCCGGACGCCCTCGAGCGCCTCCACGCCATTTTGTTCAACCTCCCGACGCCGGAGATCTCCATCACCGCCCCGCTTGCTCCGGCCCCTCCCCGAGCCCACTGACCAACCCTGCGGAACCGCTGTGAGCTCGTACGCCCCTCTCCCTTCTCCCCGTTGACGCGTTCGTCCTCTAGCCATGTTTTCCACCTCAGCTGAAGCTCGATGCCGCCGTCCATGGCGCCGCCGCGGCCACAGCTGCTGCCACCCGCGTCCGAGCTCATCAATGCGCTCAGCGCACCCCTAGGAGCACGATGCACTGACCAGCTCCTCCCTTGGTGCTCCGTAGCCCTGTTTCCATCGACGTCCGAACTCCGGCGTCGCTCCGCTCGTGGGTGCCGTCGACTCCGGCCACCCCAGCCCCTCTCGTGTGCTTCCCTGGATGCGGCGCACACTGTCGGAGTAAATAGCCATGGGTAGCCTAGCCGGCTTCCCCTGGCCCTTCTGAAAAAACTACGAGCCCACCCGGCTCTCAAGAATCCAAGAGATGGGGCCGCCTTCCCCTTGCTGGCTGCCACCCAGGCCGGCTTTCGGAAGGCGGTCCGACTTTAGCCCTCATGAGAAGGCCGACTCCAAGAAGCCGGCTATGAGAAGGCCGACTCCAAGAAGCCGGCTCCCATAAAGCGGTCGAGACCGTGCCCTCAAAGTTTGCACCCACCTAACGGCAGAGCGACGGGGCATGGCTACAGTGAAGCCTGCCACCCCCGAATCCCGGAGCACGCCTGGCACAGTGCGCCGTACGGGTAGGCGTGACCCGTCCGGCGCGGCACTGTTGCCATGTTGACCCTGGCATCACCCACGACGGGCCGCCAGCGTGGCCCACGGACGGTGGGCCCCCTTTGAGCAGAGAGACGCCCGAAGGCGGCCACGCCTCCAACCAGTCGGCCCAAGACAAAGCCGGCTCCCCGCAGCCGGCTTGCCGCCTCCCTCGAAGAAGACGCCCCATTAAGGAGACAAGACGCGGTGGGGCTACAGCGATCGCCCGACGGGCGGTGGCACTGTAGCCGCGCCTACCACGACGAAGCCCACATCATCAAGATGGAGCCACAGTAACCAGCCGCCGACCAGGCCCTGGACAGTGGGGCCTGCTTGTCGACCAAGGGGCCGGCATCCGGCGGGACCCACTAGTCGGTGGGCCCCAGTAGCCGGCGCAGAAGCCGGCGAGCGCAGTCACAGACGGCTGGGCCCCGCGCCCAGTCGGATTACCATTGTACCCCCGGGGGGTAGGCCTATATAAACCCCCTGGGGCACCCATGCAAAGGGTTCGACCCCTCGCTAGTTCTAGACACCACGCAAGGAGAGGAAGCAGGCTAGCCGTTCCCTTCTTCCTCCTCCCACCAAACAGCTCAAGGAGCGTTGTGAAGCTACTCGATTCATCTAGTGAACATGCGGAGACCCCGCAAAGCAGCAGTAGGGGTGTTATCTCCATGGAGAGCCCCGAAGCTGGGTAAGATCCGCCGGCGTGCATGTCTTCGCCTTATCCCGTTTCCAGGCACCGGCGATGTCTTACTGGCTCCCACAATGATGAGCCACCCGTTGGCATATGTCGCACCTACCACCCGACATTTGGCGCCCACCGTGGGGCCAGGTGCACCGTCGTCCGGAGACCTGTTCTGGACGGCAACCTTATTCCTCCCCCACGAGCGTAGCCAGCCCGTCACGCCCGATGCCGCTTGCCACGACGCGCTGCAAGGCGTCGCCAGCATCTGCGCGGCGAGCATCCTCGCCGACCTCCCCGACGAAACCCTCATCTTCAACGAGCTCGCCTCTGACGCGGGCACCGACCACCTCGCCAACCTTCTCGGTCAGCTCCATGTCTCTACCGAGCCCGCTGCGGACCTGGAGTCGGTTGGCTCCACCGACCCGATGCCCGTCGACTCTGACACGGCCTCCTACGACACCTTCCCAACCAACGCCACGATCTACAACGGCCCGCTTTCTTGAGCCGACGGCCGCGACGCTGCCACCACCGAAGTGATGGTTGTCGGCCACGGCGGCCCGGCCGACGAGAGCACCCACGACGCCTCGCGCGCGGCGGCCCACGACTTGTCCTCTCCCCTCCCGGCTAATGCCGATGACGAAGCACTGGAGGCACGCCGCCTCGCCCTCCTCGCGGAGGTCTGGAGGCTGGCTTCCATAAGACGCCTCACTGAGGCCTACCAGCGCGAAGCTGACCGCGCCGCCTTCGGCACGCCGGCCCCAGGTTGGCCAAGCCGGGCCGGCCTTGTCAAGCAACGCGGCGCCGTCATCGCCGACACGCTGGGAGTTGACCGCCCGGTCTATGCCACTCCGCTCGAGAACTTGCGCGCCGCCCAGGCGGCCGTAGACGAGTTGGACGGTTTGGAGGCCGAAGACCTCCCCCACATGACCCGGCGCATCCAGCAACTGATTGACGCAGCCGCGCAGCGGCACGAAGCAGACGCCCGCGCGGGAAGCCCTCCCCCACACCGAGATCACGATGCGACGTCCCGGACGCCGGCTACGAGCGACACTCGCGCGCGACGCGAGAAAGAGCCGGCTGCCAGCCGTAGCCGGACCCGAATCTCCATCGAGCGAGACGCGGACGGCCACCCCCGAGTCTTGGAGTGGCGGGGCACCCCGCCTCCGCCTCGACCCCGCGGAGAGAGATATCCCCCCCCGCCGCCAGTGGCGCACCCGACTCTCGGTGGTCGACTAGGTCACCGCGAAGGAGTCGGCGAGAACGACGCCCGCCATCGGATCGACCGCCTGGCGCGATCCCTGGCGTTGGAAGAAGAAGACGATGTCGGCCCGCCCTGTTTTGGCCCCCGCATCCGCGACGAGCCCTTCCCCAAAGGGTTCTCGCTCCCAAGAGACACGCCCATGTACAACGGCTACGTGAAGCCAGAAGATTGGCTGATCGACTACTCCACGGCGGTCAGCATAGCCAACGGCAACCGGCGCGTTGCCGTGAAGTACGTGCCCCTCATGTTGCAAGGCACGGCGCGAACCTAGCTCAATAGCCTCAAGCCTCTCAGCATCAACAGCTGGCTAGACTTCACCGAAGCCTTCATCCGCAACTTCACCAGCACCTACAAGCGGGCTCCCAAGCCCAGACAGCTCTCCTTGTGCGTACAAGGCCCCACCGAGTCCACTCGCGATTACCTCACGCGTTGGGCTGAGCTCCGCAATTCTTGCGAGGGGGTGCACGAGGTGCAAGCCATTGAGTACTTCACAGCCGGATGCCGAGAAGGCACCCTCCTCAAGCACAAGCTCCTTTGCGACGAGCCGGCTACCCTCGACGAGCTTCTGGACATAGCGAACAAGTACGCCACCGCCGACTCCTCGATCAAGACAGAGCTTCGGGTAGACGCGTCCGGAAAGGTGCTCAACCCGGCGCCCAAGACGCCGGCTGGGGATTCCGGCCGACACCCCAACTCGAACGACCACAAGCGCAAGGGCCCCACGCCGCCTCCCGCCAGCCGGCAGGTGGCCACAGTCGAAGACGCGCCGCCTGAAGAGCGACCGGCGCCCAAGAAACCCAAGGGTGGCAGGCCGGCTTGGAAGCCGACTTTCTCCTACGAGCAAACTCTCGACGCCCCGTGCAAGTTCCACAGCGGCGCGAAGCCGTCCAACCACACAACCCGGAAGTGCCATTGGCTCACCCGAATCTCTAAGGGCGAGGGTCTCTTGCCGCCTCCGCCTGCCGGCCCGCCGCCTCCGGCCGCTCGGCCCGCAGTCGGAGCCGTGCACGACGAGTTCCCCAACGAGCAAGCAACCTACATCGTCTTCACCAGCCAGCCCGAAGACCGGCGCAGTAGGCGCCAAGAGCATCAGGAAGTCAACGTGATCGCTGCTAACCCCGCCGGACACATGCATTGGTCAGAAAAGCCCATCAGCTGGAGCCGGGCCGACCACCCGGAGGTGATGTCGTCTCCCGGCTCTTATGCTCTGGTCTTGGAAGCCACCCTTGCAACGAACAGACGTGTCGCCCGCTTCTCCCGTGTGTTGATAGACGGTGGGAGCAGCATCAACATCCTGTACCATGACACCCTGGAAAAGCTAAACGTCAAGACGAAGCAGCTCACGCCTACTCGGACAGTGTTTCATGGCATCGTACCGGGCTTATCCTGCGCCCCCATTGGCAAGATCAAGATCGATGTACTTTTTGGGGACAAGGAGCATTTCCGCCGGGAAGCGATCTGGTTTGAAGTGGTGGACCTGGAGAGCCCTTACCATGCATTGCTTGGCCGACCCGCCTTGGCCAAATTCATGGCAGTTCCCCACTATGCATACCTCAAGATGAAGATACCAAGCACCAAAGGCATCATCACCATAGCCGGCGATTACAAAAAGTCCTCTAAGTGACCAGCAGCCAGCAGCCGGCTGGCCGAGTCCCTTGTGATTGCCGAAGAAAAGAAGATGCTGGACCGAGTCGTGGCCATAGCCGGCAAGCAGTTGGCCGTGTCCCCCGACCCCAAGGAGCATGATGCTCAAGGATCTTTCCAGCCAAGGAGACGAAGAAGATACCTCTTGACCCCGAGCACCCAGAGAGGTTTGCCGTCATCGGGGCAAACCTAAATGGCAAATAGGAAGGCGAGCTCGCCGATTTCCTCCGTGAGAACCGGGACATCTTCACATGGTCCCCCAAGGACATGCCGGGTGTTCCGAGGAAATTCGCCGAGCACAAACTACACGTTCAGAAGACGCAAAGCCAGTCAGACAACCCCTTCGCCGACTGTCGGAGGAGAAACGCAGGATTGTAGGGGAGGAGATAGCCCGGCTTTTGGCAGTCGGCTTCATTATGGAAGTTTTCTTTCCAGAGTGGCTCCCCCACCCCGGCCTCGTGCTAAAGAAGAACAACAAGTGGCGCATGTGTATAGACTACACGAGCCTCAACAAGGCCTGCCCCAAAGATCCTTTTGCCCTGCCAAGGATTGACCAAGTGATAGACTCCACAGCCGGATGCGAGCTGTTGAGTTTCTTGGATGCCTACTCCGGATATCACGAGATAAAGCTAGATCCGGACGACTGCCTGAAGACCGCCTTCATCACGCCATTTGGAGCCTTCTGCTACCTGACTATGACATTCGGCTTGA
The DNA here is from genome assembly GCF_003073215.2 of Triticum urartu. Taxonomy (NCBI): domain Eukaryota; kingdom Viridiplantae; phylum Streptophyta; class Magnoliopsida; order Poales; family Poaceae; genus Triticum; species Triticum urartu. The sequence continues at coordinate 53,088,573 of NC_053024.1, forward strand.
GAAATGCCGGTGCCACTTTTCAGCGTTGCATGCAGAAGTGCCTCCTCAAGTAGCTCAGCAGAAACGCTCACGTTTACGTGGACGACATCGTGGTGAAGACGGAGAAGCGCGGCACCTTGCTGGGAGACCTCAAGGAAATGTTTGAGAACTTGCGCCGATTCCAAGTCAAGCTCAACCCCGATTCCTGGTCTCCGAACGCGGCATCGAATGCAACCGGGCGAAGATCAAGGCCATCGAGAGAATGGCGATCCCCACAAAGCTTCGAGACATTCAGAAGTTCACCGGGTGCTTGGCCTCCGTGAACCGCTTCATCAGCCGGCTCGGAGAGAAAGCTCTCCCCATCTACCGCCTCATGAAGAAGAGCACTCACTTCGAGTGGAACGACCAGGCCGACCAAGCTTTTCACGAGCTAAAGAAGATGCTGGTCACGCCGCCTGTCCTCGCGGCGCCGACTGAGAAAGAGCCCATGCTCCTCTACATCGCCGCAACCAGCCGGGTGGTCAGCACCGTCATCGTAGTCCAACGCCCAGAAGAAGGCCAAGCCCAGCCGGTCCAGAGGCCAGTGTATTATTTGAGCGAGGTGTTGTCCGCCTCAAAGCAGAACTACCCGCACTACCAGAAGATGTGTTACGGCGTGTACTTCACCGCCAAGAAGCTGAAGCCCTACTTTCAAGAGCATCCCGTCATGATCGTATGCACTGCCCCGCTAGCCGAGATCATAGGCAGCCGGGATGCATCCGGCCGGGTGGCGAAATGGGCCATTGAGCTGGCCCCTTACACGATCTTCTACCAGCCCCGCACCGCCATCAAGTCCAAAGCACTGGCCGACTTCCTCGTCGACTGGGCCGAGAGCCAGTACCTGCCACCGCCTCCCGACTCCACCCATTGGCGCATACACTTCGACTGGTCCAAGATGCGCACCGGCTTGGGACCCGGCGTCGTCCTTACCTCTCCGAAAGGCGACAAGCTCAGATACACGCTACAGATCCACTTTGCCGCCTCCAACAATGTGGCCGAGTACGAGGCGCTCATACACGGGCTCCGGCTTGCCAAAGAACTTGGCGTTCGCTGGATCCTATGTTATGGCGACTCGGACCTGGTGGTCCAGCAATCATCCGGCGACTGGGACGCCAAAGACGCAAATATGGCGAGCTACCGCTTCCTGGTCCAACAACTCAGCGGATACTTTGAAGGATGCGAGTTCCTCCACGTACCGCGAGCCGACAACGAGCCAGCCGATGCCCTGGCTCGAATAGGCTCTACTCGGCAAGCAATTCCAACCGGCGTCGCTCTACAACGCCTCCTCAAGCCGTCCATCAAGCCGTCTCCAGAATCCGATTCCATCTTCGTGTCGCCTGACCCTGATGCGGCTGGGTCCGGCTCGAAGAACCAAGTAGGCGACCCCAGGACTTCGGCAGCCGGCTCGGGGACTTCGGCAGCCGGCTCAGGGACTGCCGCACCCGGCTCGGGGACTGCGGTAGCCGGCCCGGGGACTGCACCAGCACAACAGCCGGCTGCCGACTCCAGCACCTCACCGCCCAGCCCGCCCACCCTGATGGCAGTAGCCACATTGGTGGTAGAAGAAGTCGCGGCCCCATCATGGGCTCAGTCCATCCTCAACTTCCTAGTAAACCAAGACCTGCCGGCTGACGAAACAGAAGCAAGACAAGTCCAACGTCGAGCCGGAGCATACACAATCGTCAACAAAGAGCGCGTCAAGCGCAGTGTCACTGGAGTCCTCCAACGGTGCGTCGAGCAAGAGAAAGGCATTGCAATCCTCAGAGACATTCACCAAGGAGAATGCGGCCACCATGCGGCCTCAAGATCACTTGTCGCCAAAGCCTTCCGCCATGGTTTCTTCTGGCCGACTGCTTTGGATGACGCCAAAGAATTAGTCAAACATTGCAAGGGATGCCAACTCTTTAGCTCCAAGCAACACATGCCGGCTTCGGCACTCAAAACCATTCCCCTCACTCGGCCCTTCGCCGTTTGGGGACTGGACATGGTGGGCCCATTCAAGACGGCGCGCGGCGGCATGACGCATTTGCTCGTCGCCGTGGACAAATTCACCAAGTGGATTGAGGCAAAGCCGATCAAGAAGCTGAATGGGCCGACTGCCATGACGTTCATCGCAGACATAACAACTCGGTACGGCATGCCGCACAGCATCATCACCGACAATGGCACGAATTTTGCCAAAGGAGCCTTGGCACGTTTCTGCGCAGCCCAAGGTATCCGACTGGACTTAGCATCCGTCGCCCACCCGCAGTCAAACGGCCAGGTCGAGCGAGCCAACGGCCTCATCCTCTCCGGCATCAAGCCTCAACTAGTCGTACCTCTGGAGCGCTCAGCCGGCTGTTGGCTCGATGAGCTGCCGGCTGTCCTCTGGAGCCTGCGCACTACACCAAACAAGTCAACCGGCTTCACCCCTTTCTTCCTTGTGTATGGTGCCCTGGCGGTCATTCCAACTGACATCGAGTTCGACTCGCCTCGAGTAACCATGTACACGGAAGCAGAGGCCAAGGAAGCACGAGAAGACGGTGTCGACCTGCTGGAAGAAAGCCGGCTGTTAGCCCTCAGCCGGTCTGCCATCTACCAGCAGGGTTTGCGCTTCTACCATAGCCGGAAGGTCAGGCCAAGATCTTTCCAAGACCCTTCGTCATCAGCCGAGCCCTAGGCAATGACTCCTACTACCTGATCGATGCACATAAGCCGAAATCACGCAAGAGAGACGACTCCGGCAAGGAGTCGGAACGACCATGGAACGCCAACCTCCTCCGAAGATTTTACAGTTGAAAGGCAGTATGTATCACGCGAACTTTTGTATTAAGTACGAGACAATAGGCCCCCCGAGGAGGGCTCGGGGACTGCCATCCCTTATTTATGAATGAAAAGTATCATGCTCATGACCTTGTCATTTCATTTACTTGTTCCGTCCGGCACCGGGTTCGACTAGTCGGCTCGGGGACTGGCCGGCTGGAGTTATATTAGAATTCCTACCCGCAGTCAGATAAGTAGTGTGGCGGCTCCCAAGCTTTCTCTTGCCAAAAGTCGCAGTTCGAAGAACCGGTTGTCCGACTGGCAAGAGTTAAAGGCAGGAACAGGCGCCCACATGAAAAAACGGCTAGGGACTAACGGACTAATATAACAAAAGCCGGTTTTTTCCCACCGCCGAATGGCTACCAGAGTAGCCGGCCGGCCGGTTTCCATTCACTTCACATCAATCCAAGAAAGCTCAAGTACTTGCCTCCCCAAAGAGGGAAGGCGGCAAAGGAAAAAGCCTAAGGATAAAAAGCATACGCGAATGGAAACCAAACATGCACATAATAATATTTACATAAAAAGACCTCCGAGAGGCCAGCATTCAACATAGTTTGGATACACCCCCAGTGGGTGGAACTGTGAAAACTTAACAAAGATTGTTCAAAAGACAACAAGCAAGAAAGATAAAGACGGCAGGTCAAGCTGGCGGAGCGGCCGACGTGCCGGATTGGTTGGCGGAGACAGTCGTGTCGGCTGAAGGAGCGGCCGGCTGGAGAACTTTGGCTTGGTCGCCGCCTCCCGCAGAGGACGCTCTTCCACGCGCCTCGTTGCTGGAGGCACGGTCGGTCTGAGGTCGGCCGGTTGTTCCACCAGCCGGCTCGACGTCTTCGCCGTCCTCCTCTTCGTCATCCTCGCCTTCGTCGCTGGAGGCAATCTCCTCCGCCGAGTCCTCGCCCACCGCCGGGTTCAGCCCAAACCATTCCTCCGGCTGAGCAACACCATGATCGTCGATTTCGGGTGCAAAAACGCTGATGTCGGTGCACTCGGCGATCGTCGAAGCTCGCTGGGCGATAGCCAGCCTCACCTCCTCCAGCTCCGCGTCGGCCTCCATCCACCAGGTGCGCAGCTGGTCTAGGCTCAGCCCTGGGTACCAAGCCCGAACGAACTCCAACGCCTGCCCGGCTCCGAGGCGGGCCGCCGACGCCTTCCAAGCCTCAAAGCGACCAACTGCGACCTCTAGCCAGCCGGCAGTTCAGCTTGGGGTGCGGGGGATCGTCTCACCGGGCCAGAGGGCGGCCAACACTTGCGCCCCGGCGCGTTGGAGCCGGCGAAGCATCCGATGAGCCGGCTGCAACCGCGCCTGGACAGCCAAGAGCTGCTCCTCAAGCGTCCGGTTCGCATCCGGCATGATGTTGGCCCCCGCCTGACGGCGCGCCTCGCGATGGGCCTCAATGCTTTGGGCGGCAAAGGCGGAATAGTCGGGGAAGTAGTCTGCACCAAAAACAAGCAGCAGCTCAAGTTAAGCCAAAAACCCAGGCGGCAAGAGGCAGGAGGGGCGAGGAAGGCGGCTTACCGTCGATCAAATCCTCGATCCGGCCGAAGCCCTCGTCCAGGGCTCGCCGGGTCTCAGACCAGCTCGCCACCTCGGTCTCATACTCCGCTTTCAAGGCGGCTTCGCTTTCCTGCGCCGCCTGCAGGGCCGCTTTGTGGCTCTCCTCTTGGTCGGTCAGCTTGGCTAGGCGATCCCGTTCCTAGACCAAGGCGGCGTACTCGGCCTCGTTGGTATGAAGGGCGGCCTTCGCTTCGCCAAGCTCCTTCCTCAAGTCGGCGTTGGCCCCTGAAGACAAAGAAAAAGAAAAACTAATAAGGAAAAAGTCATCAAGAAAGATCCGACCTGACTGCGCAGCAGTCGGCCCGAATCTCGGGGACTACACCTAGTGGGTGCGCTGACGCACCCCCACAGGAGACAGGCAAGATCGAGTACTTACTTCGGCTGTCGGCCAGGTCGTCGGTCCTCCGGCTCAGCACCCGAGCCTGGGAGTTGAAGGCAGCAGCACGAAGGTTGTCATATTCCTGAGAGTTCATAAAAAAGCAAAGTAAGGCAGCAGTCGAGAAAGATCCTACCCGACTGCGCAGTAGTCGGCCCGAATCTCGGGGACTACACCCAGTGGGTGCGCTGACGCGCCCCCACGGAAGAAGTTAAGAACGCAAAGCAGCCAAGAGCGAAGGACTCACCCGGATGGTGGCTCGCGTCGACAATAACTCCTGGGTGAAATGTTGCAGCAGGGCGGCCTGAGCTTACAGCCGGCTCCGGACCCCTTGAGCCGCCACATTCAGCTCGCCAGTCCCCCCGCTGGGAGTCCACTCGGACGTGGCAGTGTTGGCCGCCTCCAGATCTTCCGCTGGCGGGCCTGCGCCCGCGACTCGGCGCAACTCCGGCGGAGCGGCGCCTCCCCCTGCGCGCCGGCTCGTCGTCGGCTGCACCTCGAGGCCGGCTCTGTTCTCCGGCTCACCTCCGGTCGGCTCCCTTGGCGCCGCTGACGATTGGCCGCCTTGGCACGCTCTAGTTGGCGCTGCTGGCGGCACTCTCCTCGCGAAGGCCACGGGGTCCTCCCCCCTCTCCATCAGCGGCGGGTATTGCACAATCTCTTCCGCCAAGGGCAATGGGGTGTCGGGGGCTATGGCTTGGAGAGGAATGGCGAGCAGCGGAGGCTGGTTGCGCGAGCTTTCCGCCTCCGTCTCCGCGGTAGCCGCCTCCGTCTGGGCCTTGGCTGCCGCGTCGGCCTGCTCCCTCACCGCCTGGGCGGCCGCCTTCTCCGCCGCCTCGCGCTCCTCCCGCGCTTCGCGGGCATTCCGTTCTGTGGCCTCCCTGAGATCGGCGCGGGGGTCCACGCGGCGGGAGCTCGAAGACCCTCTAGTCGGCCCCACGACGGAGCCGCCCGGACCCCGCTCAAGGGAAAGCGGCGCCCTATCCAGCAGGAGAGAAAAGGTTAAGAAGAATATTCGAAGAGGAAGAGAATGATGAAGGGCATGCGACCAGGCAACCGGCGACTTACGCTGAAACCACCTGAGGCTGCTTCACCGCCTTGCGGAAGCGGGCCGCCTTCGCGGCCGCCTCGTCTCATTTTGTCGCCGCGGTGGAGGGCTTGGACTTCTTCGGCCGACTGCCGAATAGGCCTGGAGCGGCCCGACGCTTCTGCGCGCCGCCGGTGACCGGTGCGATGGACGAGCCCGCACCCCGATAGTCGGCCGCCGGGTGGCGACGCGGGGCGACTTCGGCTTCAGCATCGTCCGGCCAATCCTCGAAGCTCGCGGTGAACCTTGAGCCTCTGGGCTCGGCGCTGTCCCCCACGACGGCGTCTTCCGTGGCGGCCGCCCCCAAGTCTAGGTCGTCAACGTCGTCCACCGTACGGTCGGGGGCATACCGGCATTCAATCCCTGCCGCCCCGGGCGGCGCTGGAAGAAGAGGGTTCTTCTCAAAAGAACCGACTGGTCAGAAGCCGACCGTCCCGAAGCCGGCTGACGACAGAAAGAAGATAGAGAGAGGAGCTTACCACGGGCGGAGGATTGGCACGAGAATACGGCGCCTTGCCGTATTGCCAGTCCCCGGCGAGCTTGCAGTTGGCGATGTAGTTAACCATGAGCGCCACCTCCGCGTGGGGCATTTCCCATGTACTTAGCCGGCTTGGGTCGAAGCGGCCGCTCATCTGACACATCATATGGGGCCGGCTTTGGAGAGGAAGAATCCGGCGCTCCACGAAGGCGGCCACCAAGTCGGCCCCGTGCAGGCCTTCCGACTGGATCATCACCCGAAGCCGGGAGACGACGGCGTTCCCGGCGGGAGACAGTGACCGGGACCGGAAACCCCACGAGTGCTGCCTCCCAGCCGGCGGGCCGGCTACGTAAGCCGGCAGGTTGATGTAGTCTCCTTGCTCGGCAAAGTTCCTCACGTAGAAGTACGATTTTTGCCAAACCTTCACCGACTCGATTAGGGGGATGGACGGGAACGGATTGTTCTCGCTCGCCCTCCTCATGGCGATGAAGGCCCCGCAGGGTGCGGGCACGCCGGCGATGACGGTGCCGAGTTTGCTCTAGAAGAACTCTCCCCAGAGCTCCAGCATGGGGAGCAGCCCCAAGAAGCCTTCGCAAAGGGAGACGAAGGCCGACAGCAGCATCACCACATTGGGCATGAGGTGATGCGGCTGGAGGTTGTAGAACTCCAGGAAGGAGCGCAGAAATCCGCTCGCCGGAAGACCGAAGCCGCGCAGGCAGTGCGAGCGGAAGACGACCCGCTCGCCCTCCTCCGGCGCCGGCGAGATCTCCTTCTCCGGCGCCAGGCGGACCTGTACGAGGTCGGCGCCGGGCAGGCGCCGAGTCTGGCGGAGGAACTCCACATGGTCTTCATGGACGTTGGAGCCGTCCCACGAGCTTGACAACGCCATGGGAGCAGGACGATGTGGGGGTGCTGTGATGGGAAGCTGCGACGGCAGTGAGAGGAAGAAACGAGGATTAGGAGGGGCAGAGCGAGAGAGAGCGTGCGAACCTCTGTCGCTCTCCCTCCTCCCCCTACTTATAGGCTCGCGTGCGGAGCCGATGAGGCGCGGCGTGGGGAAGCGTGGGGATTGATCGTGCCCACTCCCCACGTCCCGCGATTATTGAGCCTTAACGGTGAAACGAAACTACCTCGGGAAGGCGAGCGGCCCCTGTGGGCCACGGAAGATCCGCGCCCGGACCAAGGCTCGTGAGTGGCGGGCCCGGGCCTGCGGCGGCGTCCCGTCGCGCGCGCGCGCTCGCAGGATCTCGCTTCCACGTGGCCGCGGGAGGGCCCGTGGTCAGCACGCAGGCCCCCCCTCCTCCCGCCTACAAGAAGCGGGGCCCTCTGAAGTCGGCATACGCCTGCAAAGCCGGCTCTTCAGTATGGGAAGCTGACCAAGCTTCTCGTCCCCTTGCTCACCTCGGAGGTCGATCAGCTTCGGGGACTACTGTCGGAGATAAATAGCCATGGGTAGCCTAGCTGGCTTCCCCTGGCCCTTCTGAAAAAACTACGAGCCCGCCCGGCTCTCAAGAATCCAAGACATGGGGCCGCCTTCCCCTTGCTGGCTGCCACCCAGGCCGGCTTTCGGAAGGCGGTCCGACTTTAGCCCTCATGAGAAGGCCGACTCCAAGAAGCCGGCTATGAGAAGGCCGACTCCAAGAAGCCGGCTCCCATAAAGCGGTCGAGACCGTGCCCTCAAAGTTTGCACCCACCTAACGGCGGAGCGACGGGGCGTGGCTACAGTGAAGCCTGCCACCCCTGAATCCCGGAGCACGCCTGGCACAGTGCACCGTACGGGTAGGCGTGACCCGTCTGGCGCGGCACTGTTGCCATGTTGACCCTGGCATCACCCACGACGGGCCGCCAGCGTGGCCCACGGACGGTGGGCCCCCTTTGAGCAGAGAGATGCCCGAAGGCGGCCGCGCCTCCAACCAGTCGGCCCAAGACAGAGCCGGCTCCCCGCGGCCGGCTTGCCGCCTCCCTCGAAGAAGATGCCCCATTAAGGAGACAAGACGCGGTGGGGCTACAGCGATCGCCCGACGGGCGATGGCATTGTAGACGCGCCTACCACGACGAAGCCCACATCATCAAGATGGAGCCACAGTAACCAGCCGCCGACCAGGCCCTGGACAGTGGGGCCTGCTTGTCGACCAAGGGACCGGCAGCTGGCGGGACCCACTAGTCGGCGGGCCCCAGTAGCCGGCGCAGAAGCCGGCGAGCGCAGTCACAGACGGCTGGGCCCCGTGCCCAGTCGGATTACCATTGTACCCCCGGGGGGTAGGCCTATATAAACCCCTCGGGGCTCCCATGCAAAGGGTTCGACCCCTCGCTAGTTCTAGACACCACGCAAGGAGAGGAAGCAGGCTAGCCGTTCCCTTCTTCCTCCTCCCACCAAACCGCTCAAGGAGCATTGTGAAGCTACTCGATTCATCTAGTGAACATGCGGAGACCCCGCAGAGCAGCAGTAGGGGTGTTATCTCCACGGAGAGCCCCGAAGCTGGGTAAGATCCGCCGGCATGCATGTCTTCGCCTTATCCCGTTTCCAGGCACCGGCGATGTCTTACTGGCTCCCACAATGATAAGCCACCCGTTGGCATATGTCGCACCTACCACCCGACACACACCCAGCTCCACGCAAAGCCCCTCCGCCGTCCTTTTGGTCGCCTGAGGGCGAAACCCGAGCCTCCGCCATGCGTGCTGTCGCCGGCGATGAGCCGCTGGCGTGTTGGGCCTTTGACCAGGGCTTTGACCTCCCCTGGGTCATTGACATGTGGGTCCAGCCCCATCTAATTACCTAGTTTAGGTTTAACTAAAATAGGATTAGCCCTGTGACACTGACACGCGGGCCCCACCGTCTAGGTTTGACCTGGACCGAGCCGTTGACCTGCTGACGCCTCTGTGATGTCTTGCTAACTCAGTTATTAATTTTCTGGTTTTTAAATAATTCAGAGAATTTCAGAAAATAGTTAAAACTTCTAAAATTCATAGTAATTCAACTGTAACTCCAAATCAAATAATTTATATATGAAAAATCATCAGAAAAATGCAAGGAATCCATTTATGCCAGTTTCATGCATGAAAAACCAACTTATACTTGCTGTATAAGTGAAAACGTAATAATGGCATGTTATATACTTAATTTGGGGTTTGCATATGAACCTTTGGTTCATATGGACTTCAACCAAATTGATGCTAGATGCATTAGGGAAAATCATAGCATCTTTGAAATGTCATCTTCATGCATCATATTGTTGCATATGGTTGTTTATTGATTGCCGGCACCGTCCCTTCTTGATAGGTTCTACTCCGGAAGGAGTCCCGAGTACCTGTCTGAGGAGCAGTGCTTCTTCGTGGATCTATCAGGCAAGCAACCCCCTTGAGCATTTCGATAAATCCCTCTCTCTCGCCCCTGCTCCTTATACTGCATTAGGACAACAACGATTCAAACGGCTACTTTCTGCTGCGGTAGCTGAACCCATTCCTCTGCATGACCTGTCATTGCCACAGTAAATAGTTGGAACCCACTAGCATGAGTAGGAGTTGCTTGAGCCTTGATGTGCCTACTCATCCATGCTTGTTTTATTTATGCCAGCTATGCTTAGAGTTGTGTCAGGTATGATTCATCGGGAATGAATCGGAGTGGTGAACATGTCCTACCGGTAAAGGCTAAGTGCGTGAACACGTTTTGGTAAAGGTAGCGATGAGAGGCCATGTAGGAGTACATGGTGGGTTGTCTCATTGGAACCGTCCTTAAGCATTGAGTTCTGTGTATGTTATCCAAGTTCAGTTACTACCACACATTGGGTTCCGGTTATCCGACCCCTCTTGGCTTATTAATCCACTTGATCTCTGTCCAGGAGTTGCAACTAGTTTCTGGCGTTTGTAGGTAGTGCTACTTGTCTACCGGGTGGTGTCCGATGGGACGGACTTGGGACAGACCAGGCACCGTGGCACGGTGTACCAAGTGGCACCCGGATGGTGGGCTTGGGAACCCTGCACACATCGTTTGGGGCCGTGAGCGACACCCCGGCCGGATCTCCTTGCGGATGGAACCCAAATAGGCGATAAACCTGGACGAGAGACTTGTGTTGTTAGTCAGGTCATGGCCGACTCCCTCGCCCGGCTTCCGCTTGAAGGTTGCCGAGGTACATGACGTGTACAGGGCTATAAGTGGCAAGAGCGTGTGTGAAGAAGTACACCCCTGTAGGGTCAATATTATCTATTCGAATAGCCGTTTTCCTTGGATATGGAAACTTGGAGAACTTATGTAGTACATAGACAATTTGAAGTGGATACTCTAAAATCCGCAAGATAAGCGTGAGTGCTATGGATGGCCTTCTCGTAGGGAGATGGGAACGGATCCATAGTGGAGTATTGATATGGTGAATATGTGGACTCGTGTGCGTCTTCTCACCTCAAAGAAGTTTCTGATACTCGTAGTATAGGTTAGCCACTGAGTCAAAGCTGGCTTGCTGCTGTTAAACTCCACCACCCCCTTTGTTGATAATGTTGCATATGTAGATAGTTCTGATGTAAGACTTGCTGAGTACCTTTGTAATCACGTTTTCTTATTTATGTTTTGCAGTTGGTTACACTAGTGGCTTCGACGAGTAGCTTGTATCCCAGCTACGATCTTGTACCTTGGGAGGGTCGTGTTTAGTCAGGCTTCTTAGTCTTTTCCTTTTGTAGTTGTCTGTACTCAGACATGTAATGCTTCCGTTGCTTGTATGCTCTGAATGATGGGTCATGAGACCCCTGTTTGTATTGAATGTTATGTGGCTCTTCTGGGCCTTTATCTATATGAGTTTGAGTTGTGTTGTGATGCCATGTTGTACATCACATACTTGCATGGTCTGCGTACGTGTAACGTGTATTGCTATGTGTGTGATCCGTCGACCTAGTTGTTTACCTCTGGTAGCCTCTCTTATGGGGAAATGTAGTCTTGTGCTCCCATGAGCCATAGTAGTCCGCTACAGCCCGGTTCACCGGAGTCCTGCTAGCCCAGCACTACTGCTCTAGAACACTTGACTGGCCGGCATGTGATTCACTTCGTTCATATGTCTGCCCTTCAGGGAAATGTCACACGGTGACATCCGGAGTCCTGCCTAGCCTGCTACAGCCCGGGTTCCCGGAGTCCTGTTAGCCCAGTGCTACAGCCCGGATTCATACGCTGTTGACCGACATGCTCGAGGTTGATTCATGTATGCCTGTCCCCGTAAGTTAGTGCTACTTTGGGTTCACGACTAGTCATGTCGGCCCGGGTTTTCTGTCATACATCATATACGTGAGCCAAATGGCGCAAACGGTCCCAGGCCAGGTAAGGTGGCACCCGTGGGAATACCGTGCGTGAGGCCGCAAAGTGATATGAAGTGTTACATGCTAGATCGGTGTAACTTAGGATCGGGGTCTCGACACTAACAATTGATCACGAGGACCAATCAATGAAGATATCATCTTTCTTCAACATACACACACACAAAGAAAGATATCCCTTAATGATGAACTAAGTCGGACAAGCTTTCATCTTCCAACTCTCCAAGTTGTTGTTTAGCTTAACCCACTAGCTCAGGGTATCCAACACAGATTCTTGGAGAAGGGGTGGTTTAGAGAAGACCAACTTGATCATGAACTCAACATAACGGTCGGGGGTCAACCTGGTGATACTTCCGAGAAGATATTTGGAAAATCCTGAACCACCAATATGTTACTAAACTCGAGAACAATCTTGCTCTTCAGGAAAGATGATATGATCAAAAGAGCGAGGGATTGATACAATCCTAACTCATTGATCGAAGGGTGCACCAGAAATATGGACTAGGTAGCACGATCAATCTTAGGATGATGATTCAATAACCAGCACACTAAGAATGAGAGTATTGTCCATTAACTACCAAACAACAGAGTTGCTAGGGGTATTGATTTCACACATCACAATTCACTTGTCGGTATTCCGATTACAATAAAACGAAGACCGAAGAACGAAAGATAATGGCGAGAGGTATCACTGTATCAAGAGCTCATAGGAGGTGGTCCAATTCCCATGACATTCTTGACATAAAGATGATAATACCCAAGGTAGAACAGAGCAAAAGATGGATTGGCATTTTGATCCATGGAATACAACTACTTTGACCCAATCCTCGAAATGGAAATGGTACTGGAGTTTGTTTCTCGTAGTCATTCCAGAATAGAATGGCTTGACAGACCACAATAATATGAGGTACCGATGAGCATGAATGCATGTCATGCTCTTGATTATCAAATGATAGACGGAGATCAGGATACAACTAAAGAGAGGGACAACTCAAAGGAACGTATATCTTTCTGAGTTGTGGATGCATAGATTAGTATGTCGAGCAAAGCTCAACATTTCTTCCGGATAACCCATGCAGAAAGGTAGAACTGGCATATTCACAATATAACGGAGAACTCATCAAGAGCACTTTGGTTGCGATGTTTTGGTTCAAAAGAACTCCTGTCATAAGTAGTTCATGGTATTTGGAAGAAGGAAATACCACGAACCTCGAGGACTATCACAAAGGTTACTAATAACCTAAAGGAATGAGCAAACACTATCAACACGAGGTAAGTAGAGTGAATCTCGGGTTCAAAAACCCAGGATTAGAATGCCTACTAACTAAATGGCATCACGGGATGCTTTCAGGAATAATGGCCAGAATCATCACACTGGGAATACAAAACATGGCTAGATTACTATGTGGTCCTCTAAGACACCTAGGGTCATCATAATAGCTCCAACATTTATACTGAGGCAATGAAGCACCTCAACTCACCGATTAGTGTGGTTAAACTGGCCCAAAGGGAGATCAAGAACAGAAAGAAGGGATTTTCAAATGCATCAGACTATTTAGAAATCTGGGATGATTGGGACAGCATAACGGTTGTAAATGCTCAAAAAGATTTGAGACATCCTGCAAAATGGTGGCATAACCATTTAACATCGCAATATCAAGGTTCCGGGTCCAACTAACAACATACTGAAGTAATAGAAACTGAACTGGGGCTTGGAACCAACAATCCTAAGAGTCTACGGATTAGTAACACATGATCCTGATAGAAACAAGAGGAAGCCTAGTTCTTAATCCCCGTAGAAGAGAAGAGGATGACTCAGATCAGAAGGGCATAAGGTAAAGGAGCAAAAAGAGCCTTATGTTCCCTTCCACAACCAATTGTTGGAAATATGCCCTAGAGGCAATAATAAATTAGTTATTATTATTATATTTCATTGTTCATGATAATTGTTTATTATCCATGCTAGAATTGTATTGATACGAAACTCAGATACATGTGTGGATACATAGACAACACCATGTCCCTAGTAAGCCTCTAGTTGACTAGCTCGTTGATCAATAGATGGTTATGGTTTCCTGACCACGGGCATTGGATGTCGTTGATAACGGGATCACATCATTAGGAGAATGATGTGATGGACAAGACCCAATCCTAAGCCTAGCACAAGATCGTGTAGTTCGTATGCTAAAGCTTTTCTAATGTCAAGTATCATTTCCTTAGACCATGAGATTGTGCAAGTCCCGGATACCGTAGGAGTGCTTTGGGTGTGCCAAACGTCACAACGTAACTGGGTGGCTATAAAGGTTCACTACAGGTATCTCCGAAAGTGTCTGTTGGGTTTGCACGAATCGAGACTGGGATTTGTCACTCTGTGTAACGGAGAGGTATCTTTGGGCCCACTCGGTAGGACATTATCATAATGTGCACAATGTGACCAAGGAGTTGATCATGGTATGATGTGTTATGGAACGAGTAAAGAGACTTGCCGGTAACAAGATTGAACAAGGTATCGGGATACCGACAATCGAATCTCAGGCAAGTATCGTACCGATAGACAAAGGGAATTGTATACGGGATTGATTGAATCCTTGATATCGTGGTTCATCCGATGAGATCATCGTGGAGCATGTCAGAGCCAACATGGGTATCCAGATCCCACTGTTGGTTATTGACCAGAGAGTTGTCTCGGCCATGTATGCATGACTTCCGAGCCCGTAGGGTCTACACACTTAAGGTTCAATGACGCTAGGGTTATAGGGAAAGTATGTACGCGGTTACCGAATGTTGTTCGGAGTCCCGGATGAGATCCCGGACGTCATGAGGAGTTCCGAAATGGTCCGAAGGTAAAGATTGATATATAGAAAGTATGGTTTTGGCCACCGAATGTGTTCCGGGCATCACCGGTAGTGTACCGGGACCATCGGAGGGGTTCGTGGGAAGGGACCAGGCCCTAGGCGGGCTGGGGCGCCTCCCACCAAGGCCCAAGGCGCCTCCTAGAGGGGAAGGGGCAAACCCTAGGGGAGATGAGCCCTAAGGCCCACTGAGGGAGTCCTGGATTAGGGGGTGTTCGGGTAGCCAGACTATACCTTCAGCCGGACTCCAGGACTATGAAGGTACAAGATTGAAGACTTTGTCCCGTGTCCAGATGGGACTTTCCTTGGTGTGGAAGGCAAGCTTGGCGATGCGGATATTCAAGATCTCCTACCATTGTAACCGACTTTGTGTAACCCTAACCCTCTCTGGTGTCTATATAAACCGGAGGGTTTTAGTCTGTAGGACAACTTCATACACAACAATCATACCATAGGCTAGCTTCTAGGGTTTAGCCTCCTTGATCTCGTGGTAGATCTACTCTTGTACTACCCATATCATCAATATTAATCAAGCAGGACGTAGGGTTTTACCTCCATCAAGAGGGCCCGAACCGGGGTAAAACATCGTGTTCCTTGCCTCCTGTTACCATCCGGCCTAGACGCACAGTTCGGGACCCCCTACCCGGGATCCGCCGGTTTTGACACCGACAATGGTGCTTTCATTGAGAGTTCCTCTGTGTCGTCGCTTTTAGGCCCGATGGCTCCTTCGATCATCAACAACGATGCAGTCCAGGGTGAGACTTTTCTCCCCGGACAGATCTTCGTCTTCGGCGGCTTCGCACTGCGCGCCAATTCGTTTGGCCACCTTGAGCAGATCGAAAGCTACGCCCCTGGCCATCAGGTCAGGTTTGGAAGCCTAAACTACACGGCTGACATCCGCGGGGACTTGATCTTCGATGGATTCGAGCCACAGCCAAGCGCGCCACACTGTCTCGATGGGCATGATATAGCTCTGCCGACGAATAGCTCCTTGGAGGCCGCACACGCATCGGTTCCGACATTGATTCAGAGCCTACAGCGCCGATCGAGGATCAGCAGTTGGACACTGCCTCAGGGGCTGCGATATCAGAGGCGATCGAGCCAAACTCCAGCCCCGCACTCCGCATGGCCCGTGACTCCGAGGAGCCAGATTCCTCTCCGAACTCCGAGCCCCCCGCTCCCCTGCCAATCGAATCCGATTGGGCACCGATAATGGAATTCACTGCCGCAGACATCTTTCAGCACTCGCCCTTCGGCGACATCCTGAATTCTCTAAAGTCTTTCTCTTTATCAGGAGAGCCCTGGCCGGACTACGGTCAGCAAGGTTGGGATATGGACGATGAGGAAATTCAAAACCCACCCACCACCCACTTTGTAGCCACTGTCGATGACTTAACCGACATGCTTGACTTCGGCTCCGAAGACATCAACAGCATGGACGACGATCCAGCAGACGAACAAAAACCAGCACCTGTAGGGCGCTGGAAGGCCACCTCGTCATATGACATATATATGGTGGACACTCCAAAGGATGGAGATGGCGATGGAACAGCAGGGGACGATGCCTCTAAGAAACAGCCCAAGCGCCGGCGTCAGTGACGCCGCTCTAAATCCCGCCAAAGCAAAAACAGTGATTCCAGCATGGGAGATAATACTACTCCGGATAGCGCCGAAGAACACCCCCTCCAACAAGATTCAGCACAGGAGGACAGAGAAGCCAGCCCTCATGAGAGGGCGGCGGACCAAGAGGTTGAGGACGATAATTATACACATCCCTCCGAAGACGAGGCAAGCGTCGACGACGACGAGTTCGTCATGCCAGAGGATCTCGCCGAACAAGAGCGTTTTAAACGCAGGCTTATGGCCACGGCAAGCAGCCTCAAGAAAAAGCAGCAATAGCTTAGAGCTGATCAGGATTTGCTAGCTGACAGATGGACTGAAGTCCTTGCGGCCGAAGACTATGAACTCGAACGCCCCTCCAAGAGTTACCCAAAGCGCAGGCTGCTACCCCGATTAGAGGAGGAAGCACCTACATCACCAGCGCACGACATGGCCGACCGGCCACCTCGCGGCCGCGACAGAGAGGCCCCTTGGCCCTCCACTCAAGCCATGCCCCGACGCCGCGTCAAGCATACTAAGGCACGGGAAAATGCGCCCGACCTGCGCGACGTACTGGAGGACAAGGCAAGGCAAACAAGATCGATCTACGGATCGCGCAGGCGCCCCACGGCACGTGACGGTGATCGTCACTCCGGATGCAATAAATCCGGTCGGGCCGAACTCAACAGACAAAGCTCCTTCGAGCTGCGTCGTGATATAGCCCAATACAGAAGCGCCGCACACCCACTATGCTTCACAGATTAAGTAATGGATCATAAAATCCCTGAGGGCTTCAAACCCGTAAACATCGAATCTTCCGATGGCACAACAGATCCTGCGATATGGATCGAGGATTATCTCCTTCATATCCACATGGCCCGGGAGGACCTGGAAGCTGCATTCCTTGATAACTTCCAGGGCACTTATGGGTGACCACCGGACGCCGATGACCTAAGCCACATAATTCAGCAGCCAGAGAAATCGGCCAGGCAATTCTGGACACGGTTCCTAACAAAGAAAAACCAGATAGTCGATTGTCCGGACGCAGAGGCCTTAGCGGCCTTCAAGCATAATATCCATGACGAGTGGCTTGCCCCGGCACCTGGGACAGGAAAAGCCGAAATCTATGGCAGCCCTCACGACACTCATGACCCGCTTTTGCACGGGAGAAGACAGCTGGCTAGCTCACAGCAACAATTTAACCAAGAACCCTGGTAATTCGAATACCAAGGACAAAAGCGACAGGTCGCGTCGGAACAAACAAAAGCGTCGCGTTAACAGTGATAGCAACGAGGATACGGCAGTTAATGCCAGATTCCGAGACTATAAATCCGGTCAGCGGAAAAAGCCATTCAAAAGAAATACTCAGGGCCCGTCTAGTTTGGACCGAATACTCGACCGCTTATGCCAGATACATGGCACCCCCGAAAAGCCAGCCAATCACACCAACAGGGATTGTTGGGTGTTCAAGCAGGCAGGCAAGTTAAGAGCCAAAAACAAAGACAAGGCGCTGCATAGCGACAACGAGGAGGAGCCCAGGTCGCTGAACAACAATGGACAGAAGGGATTCCCGCCGCAAGTGCGGACGGTGAACATGATATATGCAACCCAAGAGGGAGCGGAAGCGTGCGTTATGGGACGTATATGCGATGGAGCCAGTTGCCCCAAAGTTCAAACCATGGTCCTCCTGTCCGATCAGCTTTGATCGAAGGGACCACCCCACTAGCATCCGTCACGGCGGCTTCGCCGCATTGGTTCTAGACCCAATCATTGACGGATTTCATCTCACAAGAGTCCTCATGGACGGCGGCAGCAGCCTGAACCTGCTTTACCAGGATACAGTGCGAAAAATGAGCATAGATCCCTCGAGGATCAATCCCACCAAAACGACCTTTAAAGGCGTCATACCGGGTGTAGAAGCCAACTGTACAGGCTCAGTCACACTGGAAGTGGTCTTCGGATCTCCGGATAACTTCCGAACCGAGGAGTTAATCTTCGACATAGTCCCGTTCCGTAGTGGCTATCACGCACTGCTCGGGCAAACCGCATTCGCAAAATTCAATGCGGTACACACTATGCATACCTCAAGCTCAAGATGCCAGGCCCTATAGGAGTAATCACGGTCAATGGGAACACTGAACGCTCCCTCCGAACGAAGAAGCACACGGCAGCGCTCGCAGCAGAAGTACAAAGCAGCCTCTCTAGGTAGTTCTCCAGCTCGGCTTGCAAAAGGCCGTACACTGTCAAGCGCGCCCGGAGTACCCTACAACAAGACCTCCTGGCACGTTCTGAGCTAGCGTAGCAATGCGGCCCCAACCCTAGCCCTCGCGATATAGCGAAACCAGTGCTTCGCGTACATAACTACGCTCTTGAAATACCACACCAGGGGCTGCCGGATTCTTTTTTTCTTCTCTCAGGACATACTTCGGATGACCCGTTCGGCAATTCAACTGCCGCACAAACGATACAAGATCCAGGAAAGCAGACAAGCCACGCCGCATTATAGAACTCCCAGGTGGTCTCTATTGCGAGCAGTATACCTGTTTTTTAATACAATTCCGCGGCCTGCCCCTGGCCAGGACATGTTAAATAGTCCAATTTCTTTTGCTTATCGCACTATTTGTATTGTTCCGCTTTTATAGCAGCCTTTCTATAAATAATGCATAGCTTTCTGTCTATTTTTTCGCATTATCCCCTTTTTATATATATGTTTATTAATAACATGTTGCATCCGTACACTGTGGTATGACAAAAGTATGCCAGGGGCTTCAGTACCCATCAATATGGCGTGAGAAGTCCGTACACTTTCACAAGTGCGGCACCCCGAACATATAGCACTATATGCATCGGCTCTGAATCATGATTTGGGTCAATAGTTGGGTTTGCCCGGCTCCTATGTTTTGGTGCCTTACGTTCCGCTCTATCGGCTAAGGTAGCACTAGGAGAACTACCGCGATTGTGCCCCAGTTGAGCTGGGCTGAGCACCTCAGTAGAGAAAGCTAAAACTGACTGTCATGATGAGGCGAGAGACCGGTCGCTGTTCGAGAGGTTTTTCGAGTCCTTAATGACTTATGCCGCTTCGAGCGAGGAACCGGCTTTGTCCGACCAAGGCGTGGATAGCGCCCCGAACTCGGTCTTCCGAATACTAGGGGTTCGCCGAAATTTAAAATTATAGAGTTCTATGGCTAAGTGAGAGTGTTTAAGCATTATAGTCTGATTGCCTTGTTCGTTGTGCTGAGCGCCTCCCTCGACGGACCCAATCATGGGAAAAAGAGCGCTCAGGTTTATCCCGAACACCCCAGCACTAGTGGCATGGGGGTAGAAGCCGACGACTGGCCATCTCTCAATTTTTTAATAAACGGCCGCACAGAAAGTAATATTTTAAATTCAACAAGCATTGCTTAGCGCATATGAACAAGTTTTCAGCGCACAGGATAACACGAGCGAGTTCATTCAAAAATTACATCCTTCGTACATTCATCCGCCATAAGGCGGGCACCAGCCAGAACATCCTTGTAATAGTTCTCGGGCTTGCGATGCTCCTTCCCCGGCGGCGGCCCGTCCCT